>NC_090781.1:22615578-22720578 GCF_040054535.1 Antennarius striatus | reverse complement strand
GTAACAGCAAAAAAAAAAAAAGCTGGTTTCTTTCTTTTGTACATAAAACGTTCATGAATTTCAAATTTTTCTTTTAAATTTTCTTCTTTTTTTAGTATTATGATGTCAAACATCCAGATATATACAACCACAAAAATTCAGAAAGCTTCAGTTGAAATATAGTATTTCACATTTTAAAAAATAATAAAACACTATGCTAATTAGCTATTTCACAATGATTTACAATGTTCATGAAGGATAACTAGAATAAGGTTCTACACCCAGCTGTGTTTAGAGATGGGTTCACTAGTTTCCGAGTAAGTAACATGAAACAATCAGGATCCCCAGCTACAGGCCTTCATTGAATAAAGACAGAAGTTAGTCAACTTTTAATTCTAATTCTTGTTCACTGTCTGTCTGATGATAGAATTAAGAAAGAGAGTGAGTGCAAACACACGCCTGCATGAGTTAACGTATGCACACATGTAGAACGGTTGACCCAGTATGACCTCAGTAATGACAGAGCTGGGAGTCCAACGCTTAGTGGGAAACAGCATCAGCTAGCACGTCTGCTTTTAGCTTCCATTACTCTCTCACACACAACGGATCAGCTCACACACACACGAAGCAAGGACACACACATAGAGGCAGACACAACCACAGAATATAACATGGATCACATGCATGCAATGCAATTTTACAACACAATAAACAAGATGGGGTTTTTTCTCAAATTAAACAACCCGAAAACATCTGTAAGATGATTTATCACAAAAACATAAAACGACAAATCATTTCTTTCTCTACCTTTATTTTGTAATATGTTCAACACGCAAACTCTGACCAAAGTGATTGTTAAAAGGTGGTTCGGATCGACCTACCGCACAGAGTGGGCAGACGACGAGAACATCAGAAGGAGGATGAGGACCAATAGGACACCTGTGACTCCCGGGACTAGATTGAATCAGCCAATGAGAGACCAGAGACAAAGTCAGCAAGGATTAAGGACACATGCACGACCTCATCCTCTGCTAGTGATTATATTATCACGCAGCATAATTAAATTCAAAAAGCAATTCAGGTGAATTACTTTAACCTCTAACCACTAATGTAGCGTGGCTTCCTCTGATTTCGACATGAAGCCAAAAGTTTCTAACCTTAATTAATGCACATGTGAAAACACACACATCTGGTTCTTACTTGTGGTTAAAATGATCTGCTTGGGGTCCTGGAAGGGAAACACAAAAGGAAATGTGTGTGATCTTTTTTGTGACGACTATTCTGAGATTAAAAGCTTTTTTTGTGTGTGTGTGTGTGTGTGTGTGTGTTTTCAAATTAATATTTTGGGTTGGAGGTATCCGTTTAAAAAGTAATACTTCTATATCCATCGGATGACGTGATTGGTTGAAGACATGAGCCATCGACATGTATGTTTAATGGTAAGCAACCACTTGTAAGGTTAGTCTTAAATCATGGAACAAATCGATGACCTGCATTAGTAGCGTTGCTATGACAACCACTAGCTTTAGCGTTCCTATTGCAAGTACGCAGGCGGGGAAAAAGTCCTTGCAGGTGTTTAGTCAGTGAACTGATGGTCCAGTGTTGCCTAATGAGGGTCCTGAGGAGTTTAAGTGTGTTTTAACGTGTTGACCTCTCACCTCCCCTCGGTAGCGAGCCAGGTTCAGAGACGGGAAGTCGTCTGAGTAGCTCACGCTGAAGCTGGAAACGTTCACCAGGTGGGCAGACACGTGCACCACTGCAGCAGGAGGGAAGGGGTTAATCAATACTGATTCGAAATACAGCAGTGAAAGAGAACATCTGCTTCAAAGACACACACACACACACACACACACACACACACACACACACACACACACACACACACACACACACACACACACACACATACATTAAGGTCAGAATGAACTGCTAGCAGATACTTGTACAAACCTCTCTTTGTCTATTCAGCAGAAAGTCAGCACAACATCCTCCTGACTCACTGGCGAACACACACACACACACACACACACACACACACACACACACACACACACACACACACACTCCCTGACATCATAGACCAACCATGCAGCCGGTCGACAGCTGATGGAATTAGAGGCATAATCATGAGACACAAGGGTCCCCCCCCTCCACCTCACATCCTTTCTCATTACCACCGCGCCCCTCCTCACTCTGTCGTTCTTCCTTTTTTCTTCTTCTCCTGCCTCATCCCTGCTGTTTCTACCGGAGGGGGTTGAAGTCGGGGTTTTCTGGCCCAGCTCAACTCACACACTTTATGGAAGCGACGACTAAATTGCTGAAAAATGCCTTTAAAAATAAAACGCTGCCAAACTTCTACGCGCTCTGTGGAAGATTCAGAGGCTGGTGGTGACATGTACGGCTTTGATGGATTTTGCATGAATCGACTTAGTATGGGGAGACAATAAAAGATTTGTCTCCACGGGCCACATGAAGTGTTACATTCCAACACTAGTGAGTCGCTGTCAGGATGTCATTTGGAACAAACTGCAAAAGCTATAAAATAACTGGATTACTGCAAGGAATACCATGTATAGAACATACAGTACATAGAACTGGAAGCAAAAGTAGTCAGGCTATATTGTACATCCAGGAATATTATTGAATGAGGTCTTTGCCCATGAGGAATAAGATAAGATTCCTGAGAAATGCTGCAAGGAGCCAGCATTTATCTATGCTTTACATTTGCTACAAAAGGGAGTGAAAGAGTTTCGGCAAAGTTCTAAAGAGTACCGCGATACGAAGCGAAAGTAGTATTTTCTGATACACTTTTCTTGTTTGTCACAAACAGCTGATAAATCGATTATTTACCAATAAACCTAAATCACGATGCTGATTGCATGAGGAAAACATTCTGCATGCTAAGCTGCGCCTCGGACACACAGCTGCTAGAAGCTCCCATGATGTCACGACGACAGATTTCCCACCAGGCTAGAAAAACACCGACCGGCAGCTGGACGGACATCCCCAAGTGGCGCAACCAGGAATGCTGAGCCAGCGAACTGATTGAGCTATTCAGATTTCTCACACACACCGCTGACATCACGAGACAACAAATAAGTTTGTACCAGAGAAAATGCAGATGGCGACTCCACAGGCCACGTGGAAGGTCTTGCTTTTGTCCAGCAGTCTGCGAGCTTTTCTGCTTGAAACCTGCAGGAGAGTCAAGAGTAAATAAAGCGTTTTATTTCCAACACATGAGCTCTACGTAGAAAACACTAACAGCTAATATCACCTACTTCTGCGGACTTTATTTTAAATCTAACGGTAGAACAAGCAGAAAACATTTTCCTGTCATTTTCATCACCTTGAGGAGTTTACTCAGAATATAAAATTAGAAAAAGCTGTTTGCATTTTTAACATGCAATTTCAAATGTTCACTATTTTGTGCGGAAAATACTGCAAATGTTTTATCTTCCACACTGCCTGATCACCACATTTTTCAAATCTTTTGCCACTCCCTCTTTCCACGTCCAATCCCAGCGCTTTCCTTCTTACCACGTGTGTTCCTCGCGCAAAGGTGAGCACGGTGCGACACATGGGCAACAGGACCAGGCTGCAGTTCAGGTTCAGCACAGATGCAGACGCCCTGCTGATGCACAGGCCCAGCTGGGGGGAGGGGGGGCGGGGGGACACATCCACAATGTCAGGCAGGTTGGAATTATTATGAGGAAGGCTGCTGATTAATAGGAGGATTTAGGAAATATTTATCTCTATCTGGATTTATGGGCATTCATACAATGTTTTGACAACATCTAAGTGAATCCAGAAAATTTCCAGTCGCAAATCCCGTTTCAGGCTAAATCAGGATAATACGTAACTTCCTGTTTTATTCTCCTCAGAATCACTTGCTTCAATTCTCCCCCTCACCTATTCTCTCTCTTTGTTCTTTTTTCTTTTGTAACCGACTGACAAGACATTTAATCTGGACGGCATCGCCTTGATTTTACTGATGCTCTAATAGTTCATAATTACTGGATATGTTGTCTGGTTGACCCCAGACTGAAGAACTTCACCTGAAATGACTCAGGAAGGACGTCTGCCATGTAATCTGTCTCAAGTTACAGCTCAGTAATCAAAGCGGTTTTAACACAGGAACGCTGGATGTTCACTTAACCCTCCACATTTAAGCACGTTCCCTGCAGCCTCTGAGCTCCGTCGGTGCCGTCATTTCTGATTATCCCTGAGAAACTAACACTAGTGTGAGAAATGAAGGCAGGCAGATCAGAGAGAGAGAGAGGAACAGGTCACATGAAACTGGAGTGTGTTCCATCACAGAAATCTTTTTAGCATTAGAATTCTAAACTGTTTTCACTTATAGCGGATTATGTTATAAATAAGAGGATATTACATCATAGATTTGATTTTACTCTGATAAAAACTTCAAAAACACGACGAACTATAGTTTTAATCAACTAAAACCGGAAATATCAAAAATAAAATTATTATGACAATGAAAAATCTGCACAAAAGTCAAAGTTTACACCAGGTTAACGACTTAAAAGTCTGATAGTTTCACCCTTCAAAAACTTCCCACACACATTAAACACAGCTCCACACTGGAAAGCAGCTGACGGCAAAACCGCAAGCAGGAGATCTGATTTCTTTTCTTTTTTTTTTCTGTACATCTCAAACACTCAAACACCCCCCACTTAAAAAAAAAACCCCACACAGACACAAAAACACACAGTCAAGCACTGAATCATACAGGTGAGAGAGATAAGATGCTTTTTTTGGAGTTGAATTCCCTACAGCAGCATTGTCTTCTTGCATGCACACACACACACTAGTGCACATACACACACACACACACACACACACACACACACACACACACACACACACAAACACACATAAACTGCAGCCCTCTGGTAAAGCATTCAGTCAAAGCCAGCGGCGTGCCCACACTTGCCCCCCGTCTCTCTCCCGTGCCTCCCAATGTACAGGCTGTACATAAATAAGTACTCACTGCCACAATTTACATTTTAAAGTTCTAAATCACTAATTTGTGTCACATTTACCAGTGTTATCAGTTTGTTGTGTGTAGCGTGTGTGCTTTTTGCTATTTTTTGTAATTCTGCTACTGCGGTTACAAAAAAAGTACCCAACAATGAACATATTGAATATATGCTGATGATAGCATGTTATAAAAAACAGCCAGTTGGCTCCACTGACCCCATGGAGGGGGGGCACAGGTCATGACCATGACTGAGAGCCACAAACAGAGTCTGAATGAATTGGAATGATTAGAGCAAGACTGAGAACAATCACCAAAATCACATTCCTGATTTTGTGCGTGTTTCCCCGGCTTTATGTCACTAAGGACCAACCTGTGGACACATAAACACACACACACACACGCACACACACGCACACACACACATATACACACAGATTGCTAATTGCTGTGACAGAGTTCAGTCACGATTCAGACTCATAAAACACGCGTGAGACATTGAACTGTCACAAAACCTGCTCCTGTGACGTTTTTGAAGATTTGGTTGAAATAAAAAAAAACAGAATGCAGTATGACTGGTGTCTACTGGACGCTTTGTAGGACCAGTCACATGACCACATAAGGATCCACTGTGCAAAGAAGAGAGTAAGTTGGGCGGGGGGGTTTCTCCCTCCTCAAGGGCAGTGGGTTGACTCTCATCAGACTGACCTGACACGTTATTAACAGTTTGAATCTGGACTAATGTCTGTGTAAACAGTCCAAACGTAGGAACACAGATGAGACGGTTCAGATCTTAACGGCCTGGCACACCGTGTACACACACCGTGAACACACACCGTGTACACACACCGTGTACACACACCGTGTACACACACCGTGTACACACACTGAGTACACACAGTGTGTACATACGTAAGTACAGCAGAGCTCTGATGAACACAGTAAGTGGAAACACCTGTGTGAATGGACCACACGTGTGTTGGAGCTTAAGAAATCCTAAACATGTATGTACAACATGATCTGCAGCGTGTTCACAATAAATCCATTGCTGAGTTATTCTAATAGCTGAAACCTGCAAAGATGGAAAAGCTTTAAAAGATGTCATCAATAAATTTAATGATATTTTGCAAAGGGGTGCATCGTGGGACGATTGGAACTCTCTCAGTGCTTTTTTTTGTTACTAAGCAGAATTCTGGCCGAAACCAGGAGGCGACAGATCTTTAACAGCCAGGTCCAAAAAGTCTTTTCTTTTGAAGACTTTTCTTTTGAAAAGTCTTCAAAATCAAGACACTTCCAGGATCTTGATTTGTTATTCAGAAGTTCTGTCATTCATCATCTTTCTACAACACAACTTTTCAAAATTCTTACTGGATTACAATTTTGTTTGTTTTTTTAAATTAGGAGATACAGTTAGTGAACACAATCCACATTAACACAGTTCAGTGTGTTTCTTTTTGACTTTTTTTTACCCCGAGCATCTTGTAGAGGTAGTGGTACTGTTGTCCGGTGTAGTACAGCAGGAAGGTCCTGATGAACAGCCAGGTGTTCCCTCCGATCCACAGCATCTAAGGACCAACAAGTAAAAAGAGCTACAGGTCACTGCTGAGCCTCCTTATGATTCATTCTTTTTATGTGTTCCTGAAGAACATGCAAAATGTCAGCATTTAATAGTTTTACGGTCTCAGTGGATGCAAAGAACATAATTTGACATGTAATTAAGTGGATTAATCCCAAGGCTGATTCCAAACCCCATGAAAGGATTTTGGAAAAAAAACAACAACAACAAAAAACAAAACCATGCACATTAGTAAAACAAGAAAATTCATTATCAGATATAGTGGAACAGTGAAAAGTTTCCCCACCAGGACCAAGTGCTTTCCTCCCTCGTTGGCGACCCAGCTCCGCACCGACACGACCATGATGGCTTTCGTCGCCCAGCCGCTGCTCAGACTTTAAAGCCGTGTTTGCGGTGTTGGCTGAGCGGTGCAGGTCCGTCCCTCCCCGCAGCTCAGTCTGCGTCCGTCTGAGACCGGCCGGTGTCTGCGCCGTCCTCCTGCACTCCTCCGTGGAGCCGCTCCAGTGCGCGTTTTGAGTGTCATCCACCCCCCCCCCCCAACACAAGTCTCCCACGGAGGGAAACCCTCACCCCATCTCTCCTCTCTGTGTGTGTCTGTGTGGTTTTAGTTCTCCTCACGGCTGGATTGGACGTTTGATGAGAACCCAAAACATCCTGGGCCCAATAAAGTTGGAGGGAATGGAATTAAACCGGATAAACGTAGCGCTGCGCTACACTGCTCTACCGCAAGAGGGCACCAAAGTATGAAATTGCTCGATTTACTTACGGTGTGATCATTAATTAAATTAAATCATATCCGGAATCTAATTCATGAACATGTAACACTACCACTAATAATAGTGTAGCACTGGTAATGACCTGAATGATATCTCATCTGAAATTACTATTAAAGTTGTTGTTGTTGTTGTTGTTTTTTAAAGATTATTTTCAACTCATATGTTTCATTTAAAAACGTGTTAATCTCTGATTATTGCCAGTAGATTTCATTCATTTATTCATTGATTATTTCAATTATGTGGGGAAATGAGTCTAGTGCACCAGAGTGTTCTGGTCCGTGTCATCACACTGTGCTCTCAGCGCCACCCTGCGGCTGGAATAAGAAATGCTTCGTGATTCCACTGATTGAACCTACAGACTGGGATTGGTGGGTGGCAATCTTTGGTCTACATAATTTTTAGACTTTATTTATTCATCTATTTGCATTCTGTATTTAGTGTTTGGTGTTAGGGTTTTACTCTGAACAAGAAACCCTCTTCGGTTCTTTCGCTCAGTTGAGAGGTGTATCTTCAATAATGAGACAAATTGTATTCCAAAAAGGGTTTACTGAAGAAGTTCAGAAGTTGGTGAGGATTCAGCGCTGGGCTCTCCAACAGACGCAGCAACAAACCTCTGGAGAAGAGCCCCGAATGTTCATTGGCCGTGATCTTTATAACGTTTGGATTAGACTGTCCTTGAGTCACCAGCTGCTTGACTCAGCCTCACATGTATCAGTTATCTATGTGCTGTGCTTGTACTATACTTTTGTGTTCAGAAAATTATGTGATAGACAAGATCTAAGTGTTGTGTTATTTGTGTTTGTGTAAGAAGATGCGTTTTGTGGTCATTTTCATTCTTAAATGGAAATTCCCAAATTTCCCAAATGGAAATTTCCTCAATGGAATAAGGATTTGCTTTCTTGGGAAATATACTTCACTTTTCACTTTTCAATTCTACTGTCGGCATAACCTTAAACATCATAAAACATTAATCTGTTATTGCATTTAATAACTTAATCATTACCCAAGTCTTTCATATTTGATCATGCAAAACTGATAAATTCCTGCGTCCTTTGAGAGTGCATTTAGGGACCCAAACAACACATTTGAAATGAAACCATCATCTTCACATCTTCAATAGAATTATTCTCTCCAGACAGACAGTAATGATGAGGATGAGACAGAGCTGTGATCTGAGTCCTCCCCACATTCCTGAGAAGAGATAGCCCCCACTCCGTGTTTCACGCTCCAGCCCACCACATAAAAGAACCGCCTTCAACCCCACACAGCTGTGCATAAACCCAGGAGAGATAAATCCAAACAGAGCTTGCAGCAGGGAATATGTAAATATTTACAACACAAGACCAGTCAAACGTGAACTAAAAACGAACCAGGCTTGATTAAACTGACTTCTGTAAAATTAATGTTTGAAACATTCTTCTCTAGTTTTTTGACTTACTAAAAACAGAACATGATTTATGACGTGGACATTTTGATTGTAATTTTCCATGTTTTTGCTCAACTATGCAAAAACCATAACTCTGCTTTATAGAATGAAGAGTGACAGAGGAATGATCCCTCAACCAAACCTGACAGAAAGGTCAAATATGTGTGCAGAATATGGAAACAGAGATGTTGAGGCCATGAGCAATTATATAGATATTATTGATGTAGTATACACAACTTCAGCATGACAGAACAGATTAAACCGCCCTCAGTGGATTTTCTGCTCGTCCCAGGCGTCCCTCACTGCGTTTCTCCACATGGCACTACCTCTTTCTCCACAGACCCTCCCTTCTCTCTCTCTCCCTCTCTCTCTCTCAATCTCTATCTCTATCGCTCCCCGGCTCTTTGTCTTTCCTGTTCTTGCTGCCATGCCCTCTCAGTGCGAAGTTTAAACAAATTACTCTCTATCTCTGTCTCTTCAGGCGTGCTCTGTGGTCCGTGGTGTCGGCCCCTGGAGGCCCCCTGAGATAAACAGCTTTAAGATGAAAAATGAGAGAAGGATAATCCACTGGATCTGCGGGCTTATTGTTGTGCTTGCTTTGTTCTTTTTCGGCTTCATCATAGGTAAGACAGAAACTTCTGCTGCATGGAGATTTAATCTGCTAATCCACAAGTGATATCAACTCAACTATTTTCAACTATTTTCTTTGAGATCATGTAAACTGAGTGGAGACATGGAAATGAAGGCAGTTTCTCAGCGGGTTTGAGCTTTAGTTTGTCACATCTCTGCCACATTTCACATCCATCTGCTAACAGTAGGTTAACACATGCTGTCGGTCAGCACAACTATTTAAAACACAAGGTGCAATAGAGCCTGGAGCTTTTGTTGAGGTCTAACACCTGGGAAGTGGATGACAAAGATACTCTGTTTCTCCCTGTGTTGTCAAACTTATGTTACTGTCGTTCGCTGCTGGAAGGCATGAATGTAATTATAATAATGGAGTTGTTGCTCTCAGGGAAAATCTATTGTTGAACTGTGTGTGTGTGTGTGTGTGTGTGTGTGTGTGTGTGTGTGTGCGTGCGTGCGTGCGTGCGTGCGTGCGTGTGTGTGTGTGTGTGTCTTTCAGGCTGGTTCTCGAGGCCAACACAGTCAATCTTCGCAGATGGAAGCGAATCCAGCAAGTATCTGAGGGAGTTTATGGATGAAATGAAGCCTGAAAAGATCAGAGAGCATCTCAGGTAAAAGTCACTAAATCTGCTCTGTCCATCAGCAGAGGGAAGCCAACTTTTCACTCGTACAACAACTCAGTTATTGAGAGTAGACTTCAGAATCTAATGACACCAGCCTCCATCACTGGTAACCAATGACAACCTCTAAACACATCACACAGACCCATGATGGTAGAGAGTGTGATCCCGATGATAATCTGGATCACAAGCTAAATATAATTGATTATTCCTTGGGACAAAATCCATTCAGAACTTTTTGACTAAAAAACTGACAATGAAAACATTACCTCCATGTTGGCTAATTAAGAGCTATGAGCTGAAACACAACATGATGTTATCAGACAGCATGGAATAAGATTTTATTATCTATTATATTATTATTATTATTATTATTATTATTATTATTATTATTATTATTATTATTATTATTATTATTATTATTATTATTATTATTTACTCTTATTTATTAGCTATTATTACTTTAGAGACATGGATCTTGGTGAAGTCAGACAACTAGAATGTCTGTAGAACCCATCAGTTTACCCAGACTTTAAAAGGTTTCTTCTCTCTTTGGCATCTTTGCAGGAAATTTACCCGCCTCCCTCACCTGGCTGGCACAGAGCAGAACCGGAGATATGCAGAGCAGATAAAAGACGAGTGGCTGGAGTTTGGACTGGACTCGGTGGAGATGGTGCCGTATGATGTCCTGTTGTCCTACCCCAACAAATCACAGCCAAACTACATCTCGATAGTCGATGGCCTCGGCAATGAGGTACAGCATGTGCACGAAGAAGTCACAAGACGGTCATTTATGCATGAAGCCTGGATCCATGCACACTAATATACGGTCACATAGTTCAGTCCATACCTGTCTGTCCACCTGTCTACCTGCCTGTGTGTTTGCAGAGATAAAGTGACAAATGGATATCTCACAGTTTATTAAGAAAACATCGACTAGTTCTCCTTGTTTGTATTGTTCGTCTTCTCAGCTCATTAAAGTCCAAGGTCCTTTTACAGCCCCTCTGCGAGATAAACCTCCGCGTGTCTCTTATAAGTAGAGATAATGATCCGGCACAGAGGCAAACAGTAGAAAAACAACAGGGTTTACCGCACAGCCACACTGCAGTGTGCTGCTCGGTTGCATTCAGCTCATAATCTTTTATCTAATTCAGTTGTAAACATTAGCTTACAGTCACTAAACAGCATGAACTTATGCCAGGCTGATGGCCCGATGTGTGATGATCAGGTCAGACGGCATGAGTCCATTGTCCTGCCGTCAACAACAGGATTAAGTGATAGCAGTTTGCAGTTAGGATCACTAATTCAAAGCCTTGGATTTCTGTAGTACGGCACTGTGGGAATAATGCATGTAAAAATCTGGATTTTAAACGTATACTTGTATAAGTTACACAGGAACAGCAAAAAGTGTTATAAATCAAAATATTTCATATTTGCTGCAGTAAAACATTCTCTGCATTATCTGCAGTAATATCTATAATTATACTTCAATAATAAAATAATGTATGTTATATAACATGTACTATATATAGTTATAGATAGAATGTAGAAGTGTGCCAGTACTGTGTCTTCATATTGTGAGGGTGAATCAATGAAATGCATGACATTTTTGCAAGAAAAATGACATCATCCATCCATCCAGCAGGGGAAACTCCGGGCACAACGCCAGTGCACCACGGAGCCACACAAAGACAGACAAGCACGCACGCTTGTTGCAACCAAAAATCATCTTCCTTCATTCCCTATATTTTAATCTAACTTTTACCTGGCTGAAGCTGTCAGATAAACATAAGAGTAAAAAGAGCAACATTTTTCTATAAAATGTAGATGCAAACACCCTTGCTAGCTTTTATTCCACTGCTTCTTACCAATCGAATTGAGATTGAATGCAAATATTCTCAGAATGAAAGGCTGACCTCTGACCTCCTTCCTTGTTCTTTTTTCACAGGTTTTTAGCACGTCCTTAGCTGAACCAGTTCCAGAAGGTTATGAACACGTGTTGGACGACATTGTGCCTCCTTACAGTTCATTCTCCCCCAAAGGCCAACCAGAGGTAAAGCAGCTCTCACACAGAGTCCTGACAGTAACAGTTAGATTCCCTTTCACTCCAATAGTAAAAGTTGTTTGTATGGATTTAAAACATTCTCCTGCCTCTCCATCTGATTGAATAAACTCTGGAGACGTCTTCTGTGTCTGTCTTGCTTCCCAGGGGGAGTTGGTGTACGTCAACTATGGCCGTACGGAAGACTTCTTCCAGCTCCAGAGGGAAATGGGAATAAATGTCACTGGAAAGATTGTTATTGCCAGATATGGGAAAATATTCAGGGGCAACAAGGTTAGAAAAGAAAATTCTACTCCAAAAAAATTGTTTTCTCTAAATAATGAAAAGAGCTGAATGTGTACAGTAATCAAAAGTAAAAAGGGTTCAGTAGCAAAATAAAAAAATAAAAAAGCTTTTTGCTGAATGGATGGTAATCTCTGCCCTTTTCAAGCTCTGCAGCAGAGGTGTCATACTCTGAAATAATTTTACTATACCAAAACATTTTATGGCACATCAATTTTTGAGGATCATCCAGTTAATTTCCTAAATCTTTTGCCCCGTCAGGTGAAAAACGCCATGCTGGCCAGAGCAAAGGGGATCATTATGTTCTCAGACCCTGCAGACTACTGTGCCGCCGGGGTCCAGGTACAACATCCTGAAGTTTCAGCTCCAGAATTTCCGTCTCGATTTGTGAATTATAAGATTGTTACTTTTATTTGTCCACAGCCCTACCCTGACGGGTGGAACCTACCGGGTGGAGGAGCTCAGAGAGGAAACGTTCTCAACCTGAATGGAGCAGGAGACCCACTCACACCAGGCTACCCTGCTAAAGGTGTGTGTGTGTGCGTGTGTGTATGTGTGTGTGTGTGTGTGTAAAATTCACACGTATGAATTTATTTAACGTGGCACTTTCCTTCTCTTTAAGAATACACCTACAGATTCAACCTTGAGGATGGAGTGGGGCTTCCCAAAATTCCCGTTCATCCGATTGGCTACCATGATGCAATTCACCTGCTAAAGTATCAATCATTTTCCTCATCCTGTATTATTTTTTCTTTTCCATTTCATTGCTACTTAACTTGATTAAGAATAAAATATCTAATTTAAGAATTTCCATATGTTATTCAACTAAATAATTAAATTCTACCAAGAAAACTGTTTTCTGACAGACATGATGATCATATCATTTATTCACCATTTTATAGTCACTTCGTTCGTAATGAAAGATTTGAGAATTACTTTTGGAGCAAGTCTGGATCATGCAATATGATTGTTACGATTATTAATAGCATTAACATTAGTTTTGTGTTGTAATATTAGCAATTATCCATGTTAATGTTGGATAGTAGGCACAAAAGATAAAATAGAAGTGATGGAAATTACATTAAAAATTTAAATAAATGCTTTAATGGCCCTGATGAGAGGATTAGATCATTTCATCATCCTGTGGGGAACCTGAATCTAATTTCAAACTTTAATGAAACTTCATGTCAAAATAGTAGAAGTGCTTCAGGCTGTCACATATTTTTCTGTTATTTCTATTTTAACAGGAACATGGGAGGACAGATTCCACCCAACAACTGGAAAGGAGCCCTGAATGTCTCGTACAGGATCGGTCCGGGCTTTCTAGACGATTTCAGGAGCCAGTAGGTGCTTACACAGAGTGTTCTCTGAGGCATCCAGTGTTCACCCTGTGACATCATCCTCAGAAACACTGTTTTTAATGACTTACTTTCCACTGATTTCAGTCGATACTTTTTCTCTCCTGCTTCACTTCCATCTTCACTCTGTGCTTAGCGTTTTAAATGTCTCTCCTTATTAGATGCTATTCTTTCTTTTTTTTTTGCTAGTGGCAAGTAGCCAACTTAAATATTGTACAATGGGGGCCTTGTTACCTCCTGTGTGTGAGAAACACATACATGCTGCACAAATTATGCATGAAATATGTGCCTAAACTCAACAGTAAATAGGTCATTCTGTTCAACAGGACTGAATAACAATGACTAGAATCAACTGATCTTCATCCTCTGGGCTTCCTGACATTTATCTTTATTCTCTCTCATACTCTTCTGAAACTTGCCTGTTGTTGCATGAAATAAACAAAAAAAAGCAACCCTAACCCATTATTTTGTTGATATTATACTTTGCTCCTGTTCGGGGTTTTTTTGTTAAAAATAATTTTATCGGCCAGTTTCTCCGCTGCCCTTCCTTTTTTCTCTGTGTCACCTTTGGTGTGTTTTACCTGTCTACTTCAGAAAGGTGCGTATGAACATCCACACGGACAACCAAGTGACCCGGATCTACAACGTCATTGGAAAGATTAGGGGAGCTCTGGAGCCAGGTACAAGATATCAACATCTTCTCATTAACCGTTCACCAAAATGTTTTGATGCTGCAATTTTTATGAAGACTGTCAGGCCAAGTTAAATATCAGTCCAAAACTGTGTGTGTGTGTGTGTGTGTGTGTGTGTGTGTGTGTGTGTGTGTGTGTGTGCGTGCGTGCGTGCGTGCGTGCGTGCGTGTGTGTTTGTGTGTAGACAGATATGTGATTCTGGGAGGCCACCGGGACGCCTGGGTTTTTGGAGGAATTGATCCCATGTCTGGAGCTGCAGTGGTGCATGAATCTGTGAGGAGCGCTGGCAGGCTGCTAAGTAAAGGTGTGTGTGTGTGTGTGTGTGTGTGTGTGTGTGTGTGTGTGTGTGTGTGTGTGTGTGTGTGTGTGTGTGTGTGTGTGTGTGTGTGTGTGTGTGTGTGTGTGTGTGTGTGTGTGTGTGTCCTCACAGCGACAGTACACGAGTCATGTTTTGTTTTCCTGCAGGATGGAGACCGAGGAGGACTATCATATTTGCCAGCTGGGATGCAGAGGAGTTTGGATTGCAGGGATCCACAGAATGGGCAGAGGTTTAAATGCACTATTCTGTGCATCCTCACACACACACACACACACACACACACACACACACACACACACACACACACACACACACACACACGCACACACACGTAGTGTACATATATACAAGCCCACTGACAACCCTTCTCAACAGGATAATTCCAAGGTGCTTCAGGAGAGAGCAGTCGCCTACATCAACGCAGACTCTGCCATTGAAGGTGAAAGACTGAATTTCCAATAAGTCAAGCTTGAATTAGTTTGATTTGGCTCATTTGGGATTATGTATCTTGATTCCAGGTATGTACACACTGAGAGTTGACTGCACTCCGTCTCTACACACTTTGGTGTACGACATCACCAAGCAGGTGAAAAATTTCAACATACAAAATAAATGATGTCTCCTGTCATCATCTCTTTAGCTTTATTCCTGTTATTCCATCCTGGATTACCGGGTATTTATTTCACTTTTCTTTTTATGTTTGCATTTAGATAAACAGTCCAGAAGAAGGAGAGCAGGGACTCTCTTTGTATGAGAGCTGGCATAAGAGGGACAACTGGACAAGTGACCGTGATGCACCCAGGTAGAAGCCTCACAATCAGTTGTTTGCTTCATTTGACAGTCACAAGACCACAGTTCAAGTGCAACCAAACTTTGACAGCTGCAAGAGCTGCTATCAGAGGGTTATAGAGGGCAAAATAAAGATTTTAAATGGGAGATAAGATAACCTGTGTAAAGGTGAAGGTCACTACTTCAATGCAATGGATGCAGTGATAAATATGGTGGACTAAACTTATTTCTCTGGGTTTTTAATGTCCAATTAGTAAGCCTTGGATAACTGAATAATGATTTGGTTTGACAGAATCATTACATTTACTCCTGTGTGCTTGTAGGATCAGTAAACTTGGCTCAGGCAGTGACTTTGAGGCCTATTTTATCCGTCTGGGAATCGCTGCAGGCAGAGCCAGATACACCAAGAACAAGGTGACAAATGTTACCCCTGTGTAAACATAATTATTAGATTTTTGGAATAGAAATCCTTTATTGTCAATGTGTTCCTTAACACAGCAAAAAACATTAATTAAATCAAGCTGTATGCAAGTATGCATTTCAGTACTGTGTACGTGTGTGTGTGTGTGTGTGTTAAATTCAGAAAACAGAGCGGTACAGCAGCTATCCGGTCTATCACAGCGTGTACGAGACCTTTGAGATTGTGGAGAAGTTCTACGACCCTTCTTTCAAGAGGCTGCTGGCGGTGGCCCAGGTGAGGGGCGGCCTCGTGTTCCAATTGGCCAATTCCCAGCTCCTCCCTCTCGATGCCAACCAATACGCAGACTCGCTGAGGAAGTACGCAAACAGCATCGCACAGCTGGGCCAGCAGCATCCAGAAGAGATGAACATGTATAAAGTTTCGTTTGGTGAGTGGATGTGAGTCGCTGTGTGCTGCCAGATTGCTGTTTCCAGGAGCCTGATCATCTGTGACTGTTTTTCTCTGTGTTTTCAGACGCTTTGTTTTCTGCGGTTAAGAATTTTACAGTTGCAGCTATGGACTTCCATGAGCGCCTGCAGACCCTCAACAGAGCAGAGTAAGAGCTGCAAACTAAATTATGAGTTTATTACCACGGTTAATATATTCTGAGGGATTTCTCATTTATTTTGTTGATGGGACAATTTGTTTGCGTGTGTGTGTGTGTCTTAGTCCTCTGCAGGTACGAATCATGAACGATCAGCTCATGTATTTGGAGAGAGCCTTCATAGATCCCCTGGGTTTACCTGGCAGACCCTTCTACAGGTAGGGTGTGTTATAAATACACAATCCAGTCCAACTTACTTTTTATCAATTATTTTCAAGAGTAATTTGTCTATTGACAAATTGTGACAAATACTCTTGACCAAGTTCATTCTATTCCATCCTACTTACACTACACTAATACTTGCAGTTCATTCCTTGACAGTCCGTCTCATCTGTTTCAGGCATGTGATTTTCGCTCCCAGCAGCCACAATAAATACGCAGGCGAGTCTTTCCCGGGGATCTATGATGCTTTGTTCGACATAGAGAACTCAGCTGACCCACATATGGCCTGGAGTGAAGTCAAACGTCAGATCAGCATTGCAGCATTCACCGTCCATGCTGCCGCCATGACCCTAACGCCACCGGCATGAAGCACACAGTCTGAAGCTATGTGTGCACTGCAGTGACACTGACAACTAGAGAACCAACAAACTTCCAGGAACGTTCGGGGCTCAGCTGATCAGTGAATCTCATCATACTTAAAAAGATCCTTTAATATTTGCACTTTGTTGTTTTAGCTGTTTCATGTTTGTACAGTTAAGAAGTTCATTATGTTTAATAATGTTTTCTTTATGAGGTTGCAGAAATAAATCAATCCACCCTTTGTAAGTTTGCAGAATGGAAATGATTTCATCAAATGTCATGTTTTGTACAATTGTTGTAATATTTTTTAATAAATTTCTTTCATTATTTTTCTTTCAGGTAAACAAAACAGTCCCTACACACAGAAATACCCCAAAAACATTCATTAATAAGTACAAACTGACAAATACTGCAATCCAGGAACAAAGCTTAATGAAAACATGAAGTCCACAATTCATGCGTCTTCCTGGGTCATTTCTCGAAGGCATTCCACTAAGTTTTCCACTCCGTCACTATTTTTTCCTTGAGCAGTTTCTATCGCCTTCTCCAGCACCCTCTGTGCCTCAGCCAGTCCACTTATCTTTGGTATGTTGTGTGGATAGAAGAATCCACAAAGCAGCTTGTTGTGGCACTGCGGCGAAAGTAAGCCACACAGAAAGCGAAGGAACATGTCATAGTGACCAAGTGGGGGCCACAGAGTTCGCTCCACGGCACACTGGACCAGGGACTGTGTTGATTTGATCTGATCTTTTGGTTTGAATAACTTGGCCAACATGCTGGAGCCCAGAACGTTCTGAGAATCACAGCGAAACACTATGAAGACATACAGAGCGGCCATGAACTCCTGAAGAAGAGAAGACAGAGTGGTTTTACAGCACTCCTCTGGGGAATGAGTCTCTATTTAGCCAAGCATCAACATAGCTCTTATTAAAGATCCATATCTATATATTAAATCTGTCTACTGATGCTACTGATGCCCTGAATACATCAAATTAAAACTGAAGGATTGGAATTATTCTCATTTTAAAGTGTTATACTCTTATGCATTAGGATTTTTAATGAAAATTGTTAAAATGTTAGCAAATATAAATATAATGTAAAGCAAATTGATTCTTATCCATTAATAAATTTGCTGCTGGGCCTTTCACCTGAAAGCTGAAGTGTATGAAACGGAATGTCCTCCTCCCGTCTGTGTCTGCAGTGAGGAGCTCTTCAGTGCAGATGCCTGAAAACACAGCCACCTCTGTTAACTTCAGACCGAACTCATTCATGTCTGCTTCATAGAACACACGGGTCTTCCTCTCCAGCATTTTAAAGGCCATCTTCCCCATGTTGAGCAGCAGCTGCTTGTCCTCACTGAACCATTTCTGAGGGAAAAGAAGAGGCACAACTCAGTTGCTGAAGATCAGCTCCTTCTGATAACTGGGATTATTTTTGAACTTCCAAAACTCATTACTGTAAGTTCAATTTTTGGTTTTTAATGATTTTCTGTCATTCAGATATTCACAGGCAGGCTGCTGTTTGGGACTGCAGGCTATAGTCCCAACAGTAGTATAGTCTATAGCAGTACCAGAATGCCTAATAATGGGATGTGAAGGTGGATTTGAAAAAAATATCACAAACAAAATACTGTGTCATCAAAGATCAATCAAGGGGTTGAATCCAAGTCAACTCTGACAAAACTGATTTCCAGATGATCATGACACTAATATCTCTAAATTAAAATGTAATTTCTAAACTACTAAACGTCTGCTTGTAAGATCCAAATAAAAACCAGAAAAGGATTCTTGTATTAAAAAAATCCAAATATTGACAATACTGATGGTCTTATACTATTTTACTCTTTTTTGATATCTGAAAAAAACAAAGTGAATGAAGTCGATGAATGTTACCAGGTCATCTGCCCCCTTTCCATCGTAGATCTGCAGCCTGCGATTGGTCTGATAAATCAAAACATTGATGTAGAATGGTGTCAGCCTGGGGGGGTGCAATCCGTAGCTCCGGCAACGATAATATCGCTCAAAGACAGTGGCGACTACCCAGCAGACAAAGGGCTGGCGAGCGAGGGCGATGAGCATCGGAAGACGTTTATAATGTGTCACAATCTTTCTTGCTAGCTCCTCATCATGGAAGCGTTTGGTGAAGTAGTCGTCCTTCATCTCATCACTGAAGAACGAGGGAAAACAAAGACAAATGGGACTGAAACAAATCAGTTGCTCTACAGTTTCTGCATTATTATCGAATAAGATCTGAATACTTTCGGGTCGGAATGTGAACCCAGTCAACAACAAATGCTAAACACAATGATACACATAATTAAACCTGACACACATTCATTTCCACACACCTGAAGCCCTGTATTTCTGTGACAACGTCTATGTACTGGCACGGGATTTGTGAGACCGCCGCATGTCTCCCCAAGATCCAGACCCGGGCACCACTAAGCACGGTGCCCCGGATGACATTTACAATCAGGACGTCGGTGTGTGCTCTGGTGTGATTGTCTTTTATCACTGGAGTATTCTGGAGAACGAAAAAAAAAGATTAACAATTACAAGGTTATCAGTTTCTTGTCATCAGTTTAGTATCAATCCTCATGATTTGTTCTCATCAACAATTCAGCATAGCTTTGATGGTAAATGTGAGAAGGTATGCAGATAGAATACCTCCCAGTCTAGAGGAGCTTTGTAACAATCAAACGAGTCCATTATGATCAGAAATTTACAGTCTTCTTCCTCCAAGTATTTTATTCCTTTGCACTCGGGATAAAAAAATCCAATCACTTCCATGATGGACATCTTCTGTGTTGCAGAGCCACTGCTTCGCAAAAACCAGAGATCTCGGAATGACAGTGTGATGACGAACTGCAGATCCTGAGAAGAGAAAAATTGTGTCAGAACATCCCTCTAAAAAAATAAAAGTAATTGCGAAAACAAATTTATGAAATGTGATTTGAATGTTTCATCAATTGTGAGGCACACATTTCAGATACATTTTATTTGACAAAACTATTAATATAAAAGTTAAAAGTTTTACCTTCAAATTATTTTCTACTTGATCTACAACATAATGTCAAGTAAAATAGAATACTGAAACCTTTGTTTGCTGACTCACCTTATTGGACCGTTTTTCTGCCCAGTCGAGACAGAATTTCCGCACAGAGACAGTCTTTCCAATTCCTGGGATCCCAGTGGTCAACGCCGTCCTCACCAGTCCGCCATCACTGTTCCGTAGCCGGAAGAGATCGTTCACACCAACAAAGGTGTCGCCACCGGAGCCACGGAGAGGTGAAGGAGGGTGGGGGCTACGCTCATGCAACGCTACAACTCCTCCATGATCATAAACTGAAATCTGGGGCTCCACGTAGACGTCATCCAGACGTCTCAGCTTTCCAGGTTGAACAACCCCTTCACGGATGATTTTGTATTTTCTGATAAAATATTCCTTCAGTTGAGAACGGATCAGTGCTGGTGGTGGAGAAAATTAGAAATTTAAAGTAGTCAGTTTTGCTTGGAAACTAAGTAAAAAAAATTCTACCAAAACCCAGGAACTGTTCACACTGCAAACGCTAACATCATATCATGGTGGGGTTGCTAACAAGGCTTCAAGGTTGAACATTTTCTTCATCTTTGTAAGTGGCAGCATTTATTCTTTTGATAAATAGACTAATGTGGGCTGATTACAACCAGTTGACAACATACAAAAGACTGTTTTCCTTTGTCCATCCATCCATCCATCCATCTTCCACCGCTTATCCGGAATCGGGTCGCGGGGGCAGCAGCTTCAACAGGGAGCCCCAAACTTCCCTTTCCCGGGCCACATCCACCAGCTCTGACTGGGGGATCCCAAGGCGTTCCCAGGCCAGTGTTGAGATATAATCCCTCCACCTGGTCCTGGGTCTGCCCCGAGGTCTCCTCCCAGCTGGACGTGCCAGAAACACCTCCCTAGGGAGGCGTCCCAGAGGCATCCGCACCAGATGCCCAAACCACCTCAACTGACTCCTTTCCACGCGAAGGAGCAGCGGCTCTACTCTGAGCCCCTCGCGAACAGCAGTGTTTCTCACCTTATCTCTAAGGGAGACACCAGCTATCCGCCTGAGAAAGCCCATTTCAGCCGCTTGTATCCGCGATCTCGTTCTTTCGGTCATGACCCATCGCTCATGACCATAGGTGAGGGTAGGAACGAAGATTGAACGGTAGATGGAGAGCTTTGCCTCTCGGCTTAGCTCCCTCTTTGTGACAACAGTGCGGTAAAGCGACTGCAATACCGCTCCTGCTGCCCCAATTCTCCGTCCAATCTCACGTTCCATTGTTCCCTCACTCGTGAACAGGACCCCAAGATACTTAAACTCCTTCACTTGTGGAAGGACCTCATTCCCCACTTGGAGAAGGCATTCCACCGGTTTCCTGCTGAGGACCATGGCCTCAGATTTGGAGGTGCTAATCCTCATCCCCGCCGCTTCACACTCGGCTGCAAACCGGACCAGTGAGCGCTGCAGGTCACAGGCTGATGACGCAAACAGGACCACATCATCTGCAAAAAGCAGTGATGCAATCCTCAGGCCACCAAACTGTAAAGCCTCCTCACCACGACTACGCCTCGATATCCTGTCCATGAAAATCACAAACAGAATTGGTGATAAAGCGCAGCCCTGGCGAAGGCCAACAGCTACTCGGAACAAGTCCGACTTACTGCCGAGAACCCGAACACAGCTCTCACTTTGGGCGTACAGGGATTGGATGGCCCTGAGAAGAGGCCCCCTCACTCCATACTCCCGCAGTATTTCCCACAGTATATCCCTGGGGACACGATCATATGCCTTCTCCAAGTCTACAAAACACATGTAGACTGGATGGGCATACTCCCAAGCCCCCTCTAGGATCCCTGTGAGAGTAAAAAGCTGGTCCGTTGTTCCACGACCAGGACGGAACCCACATTGTTCCTCCTCAATCTGAGGCTCGACAATCGGCCGGACCCTCCTTTCCAGCACCTTGGAGTAAACTTTCCCAGGTAGGCTGAGGAGTGTGATGCCCCTGTAATTGGCACACACCCTCTGGTCCCCCTTTTTAAAAAGAGGAACCACCACCCCAGTCTGCCACTCTTTCGGCACTGTCCCAGATTTCCACGCAATGTTAAAGAGGCGTGTCATCCACGACAGCCCCTCAACACCCAGAGCCTTCAGCATTTCCGGGCGAATCTCATCAATACCCGGGGCTTTGCCACCGTGCAGTTGCTGGAAGGCATGAATGTAATTATAATAATGGAGTTGTTGCTCTCAGGGAAAATCTATTGTTGAACTGTGTGTGTGTGTGTGTGTGTGTGTGTGTGTGTGTGTGTGTGCGTGCGTGCGTGCGTGCGTGCGTGCGTGTGTGTGTGTGTGTGTCTTTCAGGCTGGTTCTCGAGGCCAACACAGTCAATCTTCGCAGATGGAAGCGAATCCAGCAAGTATCTGAGGGAGTTTATGGATGAAATGAAGCCTGAAAAGATCAGAGAGCATCTCAGGTAAAAGTCACTAAATCTGCTCTGTCCATCAGCAGAGGGAAGCCAACTTTTCACTCGTACAACAACTCAGTTATTGAGAGTAGACTTCAGAATCTAATGACACCAGCCTCCATCACTGGTAACCAATGACAACCTCTAAACACATCACACAGACCCATGATGGTAGAGAGTGTGATCCCGATGATAATCTGGATCACAAGCTAAATATAATTGATTATTCCTTGGGACAAAATCCATTCAGAACTTTTTGACTAAAAAACTGACAATGAAAACATTACCTCCATGTTGGCTAATTAAGAGCTATGAGCTGAAACACAACATGATGTTATCAGACAGCATGGAATAAGATTTTATTATCTATTATATTATTATTATTATTATTATTATTATTATTATTATTATTATTATTATTATTATTATTATTATTATTATTATTATTATTATTTACTCTTATTTATTAGCTATTATTACTTTAGAGACATGGATCTTGGTGAAGTCAGACAACTAGAATGTCTGTAGAACCCATCAGTTTACCCAGACTTTAAAAGGTTTCTTCTCTCTTTGGCATCTTTGCAGGAAATTTACCCGCCTCCCTCACCTGGCTGGCACAGAGCAGAACCGGAGATATGCAGAGCAGATAAAAGACGAGTGGCTGGAGTTTGGACTGGACTCGGTGGAGATGGTGCCGTATGATGTCCTGTTGTCCTACCCCAACAAATCACAGCCAAACTACATCTCGATAGTCGATGGCCTCGGCAATGAGGTACAGCATGTGCACGAAGAAGTCACAAGACGGTCATTTATGCATGAAGCCTGGATCCATGCACACTAATATACGGTCACATAGTTCAGTCCATACCTGTCTGTCCACCTGTCTACCTGCCTGTGTGTTTGCAGAGATAAAGTGACAAATGGATATCTCACAGTTTATTAAGAAAACATCGACTAGTTCTCCTTGTTTGTATTGTTCGTCTTCTCAGCTCATTAAAGTCCAAGGTCCTTTTACAGCCCCTCTGCGAGATAAACCTCCGCGTGTCTCTTATAAGTAGAGATAATGATCCGGCACAGAGGCAAACAGTAGAAAAACAACAGGGTTTACCGCACAGCCACACTGCAGTGTGCTGCTCGGTTGCATTCAGCTCATAATCTTTTATCTAATTCAGTTGTAAACATTAGCTTACAGTCACTAAACAGCATGAACTTATGCCAGGCTGATGGCCCGATGTGTGATGATCAGGTCAGACGGCATGAGTCCATTGTCCTGCCGTCAACAACAGGATTAAGTGATAGCAGTTTGCAGTTAGGATCACTAATTCAAAGCCTTGGATTTCTGTAGTACGGCACTGTGGGAATAATGCATGTAAAAATCTGGATTTTAAACGTATACTTGTATAAGTTACACAGGAACAGCAAAAAGTGTTATAAATCAAAATATTTCATATTTGCTGCAGTAAAACATTCTCTGCATTATCTGCAGTAATATCTATAATTATACTTCAATAATAAAATAATGTATGTTATATAACATGTACTATATATAGTTATAGATAGAATGTAGAAGTGTGCCAGTACTGTGTCTTCATATTGTGAGGGTGAATCAATGAAATGCATGACATTTTTGCAAGAAAAATGACATCATCCATCCATCCAGCAGGGGAAACTCCGGGCACAACGCCAGTGCACCACGGAGCCACACAAAGACAGACAAGCACGCACGCTTGTTGCAACCAAAAATCATCTTCCTTCATTCCCTATATTTTAATCTAACTTTTACCTGGCTGAAGCTGTCAGATAAACATAAGAGTAAAAAGAGCAACATTTTTCTATAAAATGTAGATGCAAACACCCTTGCTAGCTTTTATTCCACTGCTTCTTACCAATCGAATTGAGATTGAATGCAAATATTCTCAGAATGAAAGGCTGACCTCTGACCTCCTTCCTTGTTCTTTTTTCACAGGTTTTTAGCACGTCCTTAGCTGAACCAGTTCCAGAAGGTTATGAACACGTGTTGGACGACATTGTGCCTCCTTACAGTTCATTCTCCCCCAAAGGCCAACCAGAGGTAAAGCAGCTCTCACACAGAGTCCTGACAGTAACAGTTAGATTCCCTTTCACTCCAATAGTAAAAGTTGTTTGTATGGATTTAAAACATTCTCCTGCCTCTCCATCTGATTGAATAAACTCTGGAGACGTCTTCTGTGTCTGTCTTGCTTCCCAGGGGGAGTTGGTGTACGTCAACTATGGCCGTACGGAAGACTTCTTCCAGCTCCAGAGGGAAATGGGAATAAATGTCACTGGAAAGATTGTTATTGCCAGATATGGGAAAATATTCAGGGGCAACAAGGTTAGAAAAGAAAATTCTACTCCAAAAAAATTGTTTTCTCTAAATAATGAAAAGAGCTGAATGTGTACAGTAATCAAAAGTAAAAAGGGTTCAGTAGCAAAATAAAAAAATAAAAAAGCTTTTTGCTGAATGGATGGTAATCTCTGCCCTTTTCAAGCTCTGCAGCAGAGGTGTCATACTCTGAAATAATTTTACTATACCAAAACATTTTATGGCACATCAATTTTTGAGGATCATCCAGTTAATTTCCTAAATCTTTTGCCCCGTCAGGTGAAAAACGCCATGCTGGCCAGAGCAAAGGGGATCATTATGTTCTCAGACCCTGCAGACTACTGTGCCGCCGGGGTCCAGGTACAACATCCTGAAGTTTCAGCTCCAGAATTTCCGTCTCGATTTGTGAATTATAAGATTGTTACTTTTATTTGTCCACAGCCCTACCCTGACGGGTGGAACCTACCGGGTGGAGGAGCTCAGAGAGGAAACGTTCTCAACCTGAATGGAGCAGGAGACCCACTCACACCAGGCTACCCTGCTAAAGGTGTGTGTGTGTGCGTGTGTGTATGTGTGTGTGTGTGTGTGTAAAATTCACACGTATGAATTTATTTAACGTGGCACTTTCCTTCTCTTTAAGAATACACCTACAGATTCAACCTTGAGGATGGAGTGGGGCTTCCCAAAATTCCCGTTCATCCGATTGGCTACCATGATGCAATTCACCTGCTAAAGTATCAATCATTTTCCTCATCCTGTATTATTTTTTCTTTTCCATTTCATTGCTACTTAACTTGATTAAGAATAAAATATCTAATTTAAGAATTTCCATATGTTATTCAACTAAATAATTAAATTCTACCAAGAAAACTGTTTTCTGACAGACATGATGATCATATCATTTATTCACCATTTTATAGTCACTTCGTTCGTAATGAAAGATTTGAGAATTACTTTTGGAGCAAGTCTGGATCATGCAATATGATTGTTACGATTATTAATAGCATTAACATTAGTTTTGTGTTGTAATATTAGCAATTATCCATGTTAATGTTGGATAGTAGGCACAAAAGATAAAATAGAAGTGATGGAAATTACATTAAAAATTTAAATAAATGCTTTAATGGCCCTGATGAGAGGATTAGATCATTTCATCATCCTGTGGGGAACCTGAATCTAATTTCAAACTTTAATGAAACTTCATGTCAAAATAGTAGAAGTGCTTCAGGCTGTCACATATTTTTCTGTTATTTCTATTTTAACAGGAACATGGGAGGACAGATTCCACCCAACAACTGGAAAGGAGCCCTGAATGTCTCGTACAGGATCGGTCCGGGCTTTCTAGACGATTTCAGGAGCCAGTAGGTGCTTACACAGAGTGTTCTCTGAGGCATCCAGTGTTCACCCTGTGACATCATCCTCAGAAACACTGTTTTTAATGACTTACTTTCCACTGATTTCAGTCGATACTTTTTCTCTCCTGCTTCACTTCCATCTTCACTCTGTGCTTAGCGTTTTAAATGTCTCTCCTTATTAGATGCTATTCTTTCTTTTTTTTTTGCTAGTGGCAAGTAGCCAACTTAAATATTGTACAATGGGGGCCTTGTTACCTCCTGTGTGTGAGAAACACATACATGCTGCACAAATTATGCATGAAATATGTGCCTAAACTCAACAGTAAATAGGTCATTCTGTTCAACAGGACTGAATAACAATGACTAGAATCAACTGATCTTCATCCTCTGGGCTTCCTGACATTTATCTTTATTCTCTCTCATACTCTTCTGAAACTTGCCTGTTGTTGCATGAAATAAACAAAAAAAAGCAACCCTAACCCATTATTTTGTTGATATTATACTTTGCTCCTGTTCGGGGTTTTTTTGTTAAAAATAATTTTATCGGCCAGTTTCTCCGCTGCCCTTCCTTTTTTCTCTGTGTCACCTTTGGTGTGTTTTACCTGTCTACTTCAGAAAGGTGCGTATGAACATCCACACGGACAACCAAGTGACCCGGATCTACAACGTCATTGGAAAGATTAGGGGAGCTCTGGAGCCAGGTACAAGATATCAACATCTTCTCATTAACCGTTCACCAAAATGTTTTGATGCTGCAATTTTTATGAAGACTGTCAGGCCAAGTTAAATATCAGTCCAAAACTGTGTGTGTGTGTGTGTGTGTGTGTGTGTGTGTGTGTGTGTGTGTGTGTGTGCGTGCGTGCGTGCGTGCGTGCGTGCGTGTGTGTTTGTGTGTAGACAGATATGTGATTCTGGGAGGCCACCGGGACGCCTGGGTTTTTGGAGGAATTGATCCCATGTCTGGAGCTGCAGTGGTGCATGAATCTGTGAGGAGCGCTGGCAGGCTGCTAAGTAAAGGTGTGTGTGTGTGTGTGTGTGTGTGTGTGTGTGTGTGTGTGTGTGTGTGTGTGTGTGTGTGTGTGTGTGTGTGTGTGTGTGTGTGTGTGTGTGTGTGTGTGTGTGTGTGTGTGTGTGTCCTCACAGCGACAGTACACGAGTCATGTTTTGTTTTCCTGCAGGATGGAGACCGAGGAGGACTATCATATTTGCCAGCTGGGATGCAGAGGAGTTTGGATTGCAGGGATCCACAGAATGGGCAGAGGTTTAAATGCACTATTCTGTGCATCCTCACACACACACACACACACACACACACACACACACACACACACACACACACACACACACACACGCACACACACGTAGTGTACATATATACAAGCCCACTGACAACCCTTCTCAACAGGATAATTCCAAGGTGCTTCAGGAGAGAGCAGTCGCCTACATCAACGCAGACTCTGCCATTGAAGGTGAAAGACTGAATTTCCAATAAGTCAAGCTTGAATTAGTTTGATTTGGCTCATTTGGGATTATGTATCTTGATTCCAGGTATGTACACACTGAGAGTTGACTGCACTCCGTCTCTACACACTTTGGTGTACGACATCACCAAGCAGGTGAAAAATTTCAACATACAAAATAAATGATGTCTCCTGTCATCATCTCTTTAGCTTTATTCCTGTTATTCCATCCTGGATTACCGGGTATTTATTTCACTTTTCTTTTTATGTTTGCATTTAGATAAACAGTCCAGAAGAAGGAGAGCAGGGACTCTCTTTGTATGAGAGCTGGCATAAGAGGGACAACTGGACAAGTGACCGTGATGCACCCAGGTAGAAGCCTCACAATCAGTTGTTTGCTTCATTTGACAGTCACAAGACCACAGTTCAAGTGCAACCAAACTTTGACAGCTGCAAGAGCTGCTATCAGAGGGTTATAGAGGGCAAAATAAAGATTTTAAATGGGAGATAAGATAACCTGTGTAAAGGTGAAGGTCACTACTTCAATGCAATGGATGCAGTGATAAATATGGTGGACTAAACTTATTTCTCTGGGTTTTTAATGTCCAATTAGTAAGCCTTGGATAACTGAATAATGATTTGGTTTGACAGAATCATTACATTTACTCCTGTGTGCTTGTAGGATCAGTAAACTTGGCTCAGGCAGTGACTTTGAGGCCTATTTTATCCGTCTGGGAATCGCTGCAGGCAGAGCCAGATACACCAAGAACAAGGTGACAAATGTTACCCCTGTGTAAACATAATTATTAGATTTTTGGAATAGAAATCCTTTATTGTCAATGTGTTCCTTAACACAGCAAAAAACATTAATTAAATCAAGCTGTATGCAAGTATGCATTTCAGTACTGTGTACGTGTGTGTGTGTGTGTGTGTTAAATTCAGAAAACAGAGCGGTACAGCAGCTATCCGGTCTATCACAGCGTGTACGAGACCTTTGAGATTGTGGAGAAGTTCTACGACCCTTCTTTCAAGAGGCTGCTGGCGGTGGCCCAGGTGAGGGGCGGCCTCGTGTTCCAATTGGCCAATTCCCAGCTCCTCCCTCTCGATGCCAACCAATACGCAGACTCGCTGAGGAAGTACGCAAACAGCATCGCACAGCTGGGCCAGCAGCATCCAGAAGAGATGAACATGTATAAAGTTTCGTTTGGTGAGTGGATGTGAGTCGCTGTGTGCTGCCAGATTGCTGTTTCCAGGAGCCTGATCATCTGTGACTGTTTTTCTCTGTGTTTTCAGACGCTTTGTTTTCTGCGGTTAAGAATTTTACAGTTGCAGCTATGGACTTCCATGAGCGCCTGCAGACCCTCAACAGAGCAGAGTAAGAGCTGCAAACTAAATTATGAGTTTATTACCACGGTTAATATATTCTGAGGGATTTCTCATTTATTTTGTTGATGGGACAATTTGTTTGCGTGTGTGTGTGTGTCTTAGTCCTCTGCAGGTACGAATCATGAACGATCAGCTCATGTATTTGGAGAGAGCCTTCATAGATCCCCTGGGTTTACCTGGCAGACCCTTCTACAGGTAGGGTGTGTTATAAATACACAATCCAGTCCAACTTACTTTTTATCAATTATTTTCAAGAGTAATTTGTCTATTGACAAATTGTGACAAATACTCTTGACCAAGTTCATTCTATTCCATCCTACTTACACTACACTAATACTTGCAGTTCATTCCTTGACAGTCCGTCTCATCTGTTTCAGGCATGTGATTTTCGCTCCCAGCAGCCACAATAAATACGCAGGCGAGTCTTTCCCGGGGATCTATGATGCTTTGTTCGACATAGAGAACTCAGCTGACCCACATATGGCCTGGAGTGAAGTCAAACGTCAGATCAGCATTGCAGCATTCACCGTCCATGCTGCCGCCATGACCCTAACGCCACCGGCATGAAGCACACAGTCTGAAGCTATGTGTGCACTGCAGTGACACTGACAACTAGAGAACCAACAAACTTCCAGGAACGTTCGGGGCTCAGCTGATCAGTGAATCTCATCATACTTAAAAAGATCCTTTAATATTTGCACTTTGTTGTTTTAGCTGTTTCATGTTTGTACAGTTAAGAAGTTCATTATGTTTAATAATGTTTTCTTTATGAGGTTGCAGAAATAAATCAATCCACCCTTTGTAAGTTTGCAGAATGGAAATGATTTCATCAAATGTCATGTTTTGTACAATTGTTGTAATATTTTTTAATAAATTTCTTTCATTATTTTTCTTTCAGGTAAACAAAACAGTCCCTACACACAGAAATACCCCAAAAACATTCATTAATAAGTACAAACTGACAAATACTGCAATCCAGGAACAAAGCTTAATGAAAACATGAAGTCCACAATTCATGCGTCTTCCTGGGTCATTTCTCGAAGGCATTCCACTAAGTTTTCCACTCCGTCACTATTTTTTCCTTGAGCAGTTTCTATCGCCTTCTCCAGCACCCTCTGTGCCTCAGCCAGTCCACTTATCTTTGGTATGTTGTGTGGATAGAAGAATCCACAAAGCAGCTTGTTGTGGCACTGCGGCGAAAGTAAGCCACACAGAAAGCGAAGGAACATGTCATAGTGACCAAGTGGGGGCCACAGAGTTCGCTCCACGGCACACTGGACCAGGGACTGTGTTGATTTGATCTGATCTTTTGGTTTGAATAACTTGGCCAACATGCTGGAGCCCAGAACGTTCTGAGAATCACAGCGAAACACTATGAAGACATACAGAGCGGCCATGAACTCCTGAAGAAGAGAAGACAGAGTGGTTTTACAGCACTCCTCTGGGGAATGAGTCTCTATTTAGCCAAGCATCAACATAGCTCTTATTAAAGATCCATATCTATATATTAAATCTGTCTACTGATGCTACTGATGCCCTGAATACATCAAATTAAAACTGAAGGATTGGAATTATTCTCATTTTAAAGTGTTATACTCTTATGCATTAGGATTTTTAATGAAAATTGTTAAAATGTTAGCAAATATAAATATAATGTAAAGCAAATTGATTCTTATCCATTAATAAATTTGCTGCTGGGCCTTTCACCTGAAAGCTGAAGTGTATGAAACGGAATGTCCTCCTCCCGTCTGTGTCTGCAGTGAGGAGCTCTTCAGTGCAGATGCCTGAAAACACAGCCACCTCTGTTAACTTCAGACCGAACTCATTCATGTCTGCTTCATAGAACACACGGGTCTTCCTCTCCAGCATTTTAAAGGCCATCTTCCCCATGTTGAGCAGCAGCTGCTTGTCCTCACTGAACCATTTCTGAGGGAAAAGAAGAGGCACAACTCAGTTGCTGAAGATCAGCTCCTTCTGATAACTGGGATTATTTTTGAACTTCCAAAACTCATTACTGTAAGTTCAATTTTTGGTTTTTAATGATTTTCTGTCATTCAGATATTCACAGGCAGGCTGCTGTTTGGGACTACAGGCTATAGTCCCAACAGTAGTATAGTCTATAGCAGTACCAGAATGCCTAATAATGGGATGTGAAGGTGGATTTGAAAAAAATATCACAAACAAAATACTGTGTCATCAAAGATCAATCAAGGGGTTGAATCCAAGTTAACTCTGACAAACTGATTTCCATATGATCATGACACTAATATCTCTAAATTAAAATGTAATTTCTAAACTACTAAACGTCTGCTTGTAAAATCCAAATAAAAACCAGAAAAGGATTCTTGTATTAAAAAAATCCAAATATTGACAATACTGATGGTCTTATACTATTTTACTCTTTTTTGATATCTGAAAAAAACAAAGTGAATGAAGTCGATGAATGTTACCAGGTCATCTGCCCCCTTTCCATCGTAGATCTGCAGCCTGCGATTGGTCTGATAAATCAAAACATTGATGTAGAATGGTGTCAGCCTGGGGGGGTGCAATCCGTAGCTCCGGCAACGATAATATCGCTCAAAGACAGTGGCGACTACCCAGCAGACAAAGGGCTGGCGAGCGAGGGCGATGAGCATCGGAAGACGTTTATAATGTGTCACAATCTTTCTTGCTAGCTCCTCATCATGGAAGCGTTTGGTGAAGTAGTCGTCCTTCATCTCATCGCTGGAGAACGAGGGAAAACAAAGACAAATGGGACTGAAACAAATCAGTTGCTCTACAGTTTCTGCATTATTATCGGATAAGATCTGAATACTTTCGGGTCGGAATGTGAACCCAGTCAACAACAAATGTTAAACACAATGATACGCGTAATTAAACCTGACACACACATTCATTTCCACACACCTGAAGCCCTGTATTTCTGTGACAACGTCTATGTACTGGCACGGGATTTGTGAGACCGCCGCATGTCTCCCCAAGATCCAGACCCGGGCACCACTAAGCACGGTGCCCCGGATGACATTTACAATCAGGACGTCGGTGTGTGCTCTGGTGTGATTGTCTTTTATCACTGGAGTATTCTGGAGAACGAAAAGAAAAGATTAACAATTACAAGGTTATCAGTTTCTTGTCATCAGTTTAGTATCAATCCTCATGATTTGTTCTCATCAACAATTCAGCATAGCTTTGATGGTAAATGTGAGAAGGTATGCAGATAGAATACCTCCCAGTCTAGAGGAGCTTTGTAACAATCAAACGAGTCCATTATGATCAGAAATTTACAGTCTTCTTCCTCCAAGTATTTTATTCCTTTGCACTCGGGATAAAAAAATCCAATCACTTCCATGATGGACATCTTCTGTGTTGCAGAGCCACTGCTTCGCAAAAACCAGAGATCTCGGAATGACAGTGTGATGACGAACTGCAGATCCTGAGAAGAGAAAAATTGTGTCAGAACATCCCTCTAAAAAAATAAAAGTAATTGCGAAAACAAATTTATGAAATGTGATTTGAATGTTTCATCAATTGTGAGGCACACATTTCAGATACATTTTATTTGACAAAACTATTGATATAAAAGTTAAAAGTTTTACCTTCAAATTATTTTCTACTTGATCTACAACATAATGTCAAGTAAAATAGAATACTGAAACCTTTGTTTGCTGACTCACCTTATTGGACCGTTTTTCTGCCCAGTCGAGACAGAACTTCCGCACAGAGACAGTCTTTCCAATTCCTGGGATCCCAGTGGTCAACGCCGTCCTCACCAGTCCGCCATCACTGTTCCGTAGCCGGAAGAGATCGTTCACACCAACAAAGGTGTCGCCACTGAAGCCACGGAGAGGTGAAGGAGGGTGGGGGCTACGCTCATGCAACGCTACAACTCCTCCATGATCATAAACTGAAATCTGGGGCTCCACGTAGACGTCATCCAGACGTCTCAGCTTTCCAGGTTGAACAACCCCTTCACGGATGATTTTGTATTTTCTGATAAAATATTCCTTCAGTTGAGAACGGATCAGTGCTGGTGGTGGAGAAAATTAGAAATTTAAAGTAGTCAGTTTTGCTTGGAAACTAAGTAAAAACAATTCTACCAAAACCCAGGAACTGTTCACACTGCAAACGCTAACATCATATCATGGTGGGGTTGCTACCAAGGCTTCAAGGTTGAACATTTTCTTCATCTTTGTAAGTGGCAGCATTTATTCTTTTGATATATAGACTAATGTGGGCTGATTACAACCAGTTGACAACATACAAAAGACTGTTTTCCTTTGTGTCTATCAAATTCATGATCATTTTCTTTGTGTAAAGCTTTGTTCCATTTAAGGCTGTGCATGGCAATACTATAGACTCTCAAAAAAAAAGGTGACAAAGGAAATCATTTGTATAGCAAATGTACATCATAACTTCACCACAAAACTAAGAGTTAACCAATAAATCCCAGCAGTTGTTAATACCAGTGTCCACTCACCTCTCCTGCATTGATTCTGTAGTTCAGTTGCTTCTGTTTTCTTCTTGATATTTTCCAGGGCTCTTATTGTAAACACCAGAGAATCGTCCTGGCCTGCAGAACAGAATTTTAAATGACCTAAAGCAGCATGTAATCATTCACAATATGTGCATACAAGTCTGTATCCTCCTGCATTTTAGCACTACTACTGCAAATTAATATTTCACTTTTTCACTTCACATCCACCATACCAAAAGTCAAAATTTGGTTGGTAATCTTCATCTATGTTGTCATCATTCACTATGTTTTCTTACCAAAGTTCTCCAGGATCCTATCCACAATATCCAGACTGTCTCCTTCCATTGCCTGTTGAAGGGTTAGTCCTTTATGTTGGCGAAGCAACAGTAGAAAATTGCATCGCTCTTCAATGGTTAGGCGATCCACAATATTCTGGATAGTCTGCAGACAAAAAGACTTAAGTTATTATCTTATTATGCTAAAACAGTATTTGTAGAATAATTTGAAAAATGGAGAAAACCACTAAAAGCACATTTATATAAGTAATGAAATTATTAACTTTTGGAGAAATTATGATTCATGAAAATTCATTAAATATTATGTAAATACATTTATAACTCATTTAAAAACATCAAAACAACTTTGTAAACATGAGTTTAGACATCATGGACCAACCTTGAACACGTGGGGCAGGTCCTGTTCTGCGTGTAATCTACCAGTATGGCAGTTATCGTATAACTGGTTTGTCTCGTCTGGGGGGGCACCACATGGTTCTGGTGAAGAAGCCACTACAACATCCTGCATAATTTCCTCATCATTTTCCGATAAGTCATCAAGGTCAGGTGACCTAAACAAAAGATTCCCCATGACTATGAATCGCAATGAAAACATCATCCAAACTCAAATTTAAGCAAAAGAATGAAATGTATGCTGTAGATGAAACTCTTTGCAACATCCACCTTAACCCGAGAGGACCCACAGTGACATCAGTGTCACACGCACTTTGAATGTCTGTCTCTTCGTTATAAAGCTTTATGTCTGATTTTAACTCATTAAGTCCCTAAGCAACGTATACTCAACATCCTGGTATCATGACCATGTGACAGTCAAGAGTCTGTGACAGAAAGTGATCTCTCCAAAATGGTAATAAAATAATATAAAATAATAATAAAACTAAGTTTTATTGTTCTGAAAAAACTTCAGAAATGTGTTCTATATGGTCCACTTGGTCTGTGGTATAACCCACATAATTTTCCTGTAAGGATAAATGGGTGTGGGTTGTCTAGGGTTAAGCGCTTCTTAAAAATAGTAAATACTGTTGTTTTGGAATTTACCATAAACAAAAATGTAAATACAACCTGAATTCTCTCCCATCTCTCTCACAAGTTTTAAGACTTTTAAAGACATGGTGCATGTGTGTGTGTGTATCCTTGCTTTCCACCTGGTGTCAATGAGAACAGCTCCCGGTGGCTTGGTCTGCTGCGACGTCGTGGTGTACAGCGTATCGGGAGAGTCTGATCGACAAATCTGAAGCCTTGCAAAAAAAAATTAGACATTTAGTCGATCTAGAATTAGCATGTTGTACACAACTGAAAGCAAACCAAAATCTAGAAAATAACACAGTGGACTATTCCAGCTATTACTAAAGATAATTAAGGTTGGACATGTATTTTTAACATTTTGGCTGAATCACAAAAACATCAGCAATAGAAACTACAGCTAAAATGAATAAGTATACCAGATTGGTGTATATACAGTATGGAGATAATAAGATAGCTTTGCATTTTTATTAGTGGCATGTGCTGCTCTGTGCACATATACCTAACAGTTACACAATTCAACTACGCATATTGGAAATTGTCAGTTCTTTAATGTAGGACACAAAGTTTTCAGCTTTGGTGTTTTGGGTCATATATGAGAAAGGCAAAGATAACATTGCATCTGTGTTAAAAACAATGACATCACAGTACCCTGCATTCTCTTGGGCAGCCGCCTGTGGCTGAGCCACAGGAGACAGAGAAACACATGCCGGGATCACCTCCACGTCCACCTCCACGTCCACCTCCACGTCCACGTCATCATCACTGTCAGTCTTCATTGATCCATAGCTGGAAGGTGGCCTCTCCCACTTGTTCTCTTCATTCCTCTGCCTAAAGATGGTTTTCAATTAGTTCAGTGTATCCGGTATTCAATTATATCCAATTATAATAGAGTAGGTTACATGTGAAAATATGTATATTTTGTCTTTTGTGGTATTAGTGAATATATGCCGAATTAGCATCGTATACGCGCACATATACGTGTAAACACACTACCGAATTACAGAGAGCTAATCGAACACTCACGTTCCTGCCACAGTCTCCGCCTCCATGTCGGAGCAGTGAAAGGCCAAACAGGAGAATAAGTTCAAAATAAATCTTCCTCCATAACTTCGTATCACAAACAAACGTCATTTGATCACAACAGCGTAACTTTTCCAAGTTATGACCAAGTCTAACATTTCTGCTACAGCTAGCATAACCAGCTCGACACGCGGCGTTGGACACTGGACTACTAAATCGAAAGTTTAAAATACGGTAGTCAGGTTAGCTTCAACTTCCGGTTTGCAACAGCAACTTCCTGATTTTTCAAAATAAAAGCGTTTTCCGCATTTTTGAAGATGCTGAGGACCGGATCTATCAAAAGATTATTTCAATCCAAAAAGTGAGCAAATGGAGCCAAAACGAAAATTATGTGCTAGAGATTAACTGTCGTAATTTATTTGGTGAGTTAATTTTCTCTGGAAGCACATGACCGTGTTCTTCAGCAAAAATACATTTTTGATTCAGAGACCAAGCTGTGGCACAGCACACAGCATACTGGGAGGTGCTGCTAAATTCCATCCTCACTGGCAGTGATGCTTTCGGAAGTATTTATGTGGCGAGATGTCAATAAAATTTGAAAGTTTTGAAAATGAAGATCACTCTGAGATTATTTGGAACATTCATGAGTTATATTCACAATGAAAGAGCTCTGGTAATCACTTGGTGGTACATTAAGGAGGGTTTTACTCATTCATTTGAAGATTTTTATTGACACATGGAAATATAATACAATGAAAATGAAGAAATACAAGTAGATCAAGACAAAGCTGTAAAAGGTCCTGAAGGACAACAATAAAATTAGATCCCACTTTAGAAAAATTAAAAGATGAAGCGCTGTAGTCAATCTACAATTTGGGAATCAGTTCTCATATCTTCACTCTCCTCATCATCTGTGGAAAAAAATAAATAAATCAAAGCTTGCAGACACATTTCTCTAAATTCATAATGACATTAAGTAAAATGTCAAAATGTTGTTTGACAGATATGAAATGACAAATGAATCCGCTGAGTGTAATGACTGAATGTGAGAACCAACAACCAACAAGAGAGAAGAAACTAAACACTTCTGACTGAATTAAAATAAAATTATTGTTAAAGGCTGATCACTGAAGATTTTAAACAGGTGCTCAGGTAATTTTTTATTATTTCCTGTTAACTCATGCCACGTTTTAAAGCTCTCAAGCACCATCATGCACCACATTAGCTCAATCAGTGAAGACACCAACAAAAAATAAATCCCCAGCAGTTTGTACTAATAATTTTCTGCGTTATAGCATTGCAGTGAATGGTACTGTACTATAAAAATGACACAAATGTATTGTTGATATTTTGACTCTAGAAATGTAACAAACATGTTTGTTCTTTAAAAGAAGACAAACTCAATGCACATTTTTAAATAAAAATATTTTTTAAAAACAGCACAAACTGCTTTTACCAACTTCAGTGACTGAATGACCAAGTAATCAATCCACCACATTTAACACCACAGTAAATAAATAAAACCAAGATTATTGACATATCTCACATGGTTTGTCATGGCAGAATCCAAATATTGCATCCTCTCTGGCAACAATTAAAACTAAAAAAAAGAAGTTTTAATTGAATCAGCATCTACGCTCCCTTATAAATGATTATTTAGGTGCACCCTGTGAAAGGCTGAATGGGTTTGGTACCTTGCGAGCACTAGCGGTGAGTCCAGGAGACTTTGCAGACCTGCTGGTGACTCGTGGAGAGTTCTTCTGTCCTTTGGTAGCCAGGGGAGACTTGGAGCTGCCGATTCTGCCCACTCGTCCAGCTGCAGATTTAGGATTTCTTGAAGGAATGTTTTCTTGGGAATCCTGCACAGACAACTTCTTTGCGTTTTTGGCCGGAGACTTGCGGGTGGAGCTGCGTAGTTTGTTCAGCCCTTTCTTTAAATAGCTGTTGCTTTTAGGTGTGTTGTCAATAGTAAACATCATCGACTGCCTTCGGCTAGCCTGAAGGGGTAATAAAAATGAAATTGTTATTCATGCTTAATAGTACATAATAGGCATGAATGCATGGGCATGTCCACATTTTTCTTTAAAAATGTAAAATTATTAGACTCACTGGACTGAGGGTGGGGCGGAGCTGAGAGCTCGAAGGTCCAGTGATCACATTCTTGTTTTTAGGAGTGAGTGGACGAGGGAAGCAGCTGGCCTTGACTTTTTTCTGTGAGTTTCATAAGGTTAGATTAATAATTTTACGTGATTCTGTGAATCAACACATGGCATGTCCCTATTCATATTAATTCAAACCAACCTCAGGTGAAAATTGATGGAGAGACACCGTAGACGACGACCTCTTTGCACCTTTTGGGCTCTTCAACTGAGCAGCGCTGACAGTTTTTGACGGAAGCTGGCCCGGCATCAAGGACAAACGATGAGAACGAGTGCCTGTCTGTCCCATCATGAGAGAGTGTCGATGGGAGGTGAGAGAGTCTTGCAGCTGGCCGGGCATCATGGATGCCCGACGGATGGTGTCAGATGGGTCACCAGTACGGAGTTCTTCATCTGTGAAAAAGAATGCATTGCCACGGCAATGCTAGAAGAACAGACAAAAGGATATTCATTAAATTATTGGTAAAGAAAGAAGGTCAAAAAAACGTGACATTTTTTAAGTTAAAAAAGCTTTAAAAGCTGCACTTGTAACAATTCTGTGTGTGCTTGATATTTTCATATGCATCCTTGTTTGACTAGAAATTGAGTGTGTGCAGATGAATGCTGTCTACTAACATCAGATTCCACAGGGTAGCTGCTCTTCAGATGAGGAAGGCAGGCCTTGTTCCTGGCCTGGAGCTCAGCAATCCGCATCCAGTCCTCAGGGGTGTTCTCTGGCTCGTTTTCTGCTCCCACACAGAATGTGCTTGTGGCTGAAGACAAACAGATGTGGGCAAGTTAAAAGCACCTCACTTGTTAGCAATTTTATCTACAATATTGTGATAAATTTCTATTTTACCTATTAGTAGGACTGTAACATAAACCTCAATCATTCATTTTGCATTCTGCCATTTGAGTCTCTGCTCTTTAGCTGCAACATATTTTTTTGTGTCTACATGATCAATTATAATAAAGTGTTTCAGTATTGAGATGATATCTTCTGGTGTTTATAGCTAAGATGACTCATTAACGCTCAACTAACATAATAATTTGCACTTATAAATGCTAAAAGGACATTTAATTTATTTACCAGTGTTTGTCTCAGTTCGGTCAACTTCTTCATTCACTAAAACCTCCTGTGAGTAAGTCCAGGAACTACTTACGCTGTGAATGGACTGTACTCCGTCTGTACCCTGGAAGACCGATCAGCTGGTCACTGGCAGCGCCAGATCTTCCTGCAGGGGTGTTGAACAGCTCCATAGACACCGGCCGTTTAGAGTCTGCAGTGGAGAGGTTTGGCTGGGAGCGAGCTGGGGCCAGACTGTAGAACGTGTCATCATCCTCACTGGCACCTGGGGTTTTCTACGCATCAGAGTTTACCAAAAATTACAAAAATTATGAAGTGAGTGTGGGAAAGGTTCATAAAGACAGTTTCAAGCATTATGGTTTAGTTATAATGCACAGACCATTTTATCATGTTAGTTAAAATCACCCAGTTAAACATAAGTACCAATAATACAATACACAACCCATAGTGAACATGCAACACAAGTCATTAAGTGTATAAGTGACTTTCCTCCACCTTTGTCATAGTGATGTTAATAACCTGTGTGGTTCTACGTCGTTTGATAGATGAAGTTGGATTTTTTAGTGTAGAAGAAAGTTCCATTTTTCGCTCTTTACCGGCCCTGGTGATGGAAAAAAGAAAAATATCAATAACAGGGTTACAATATAATGGAGAAAACATGGAAAGAATAGCGAGAACCCCTCAGTTCTTAAAAATATCTTGAACACCTGATAAGACACTGGATTTCAGAAACCGCCTAATAGCTAGTGAACAAGTAGTAAAAAAAGTAAACTAGTAGTAAAGCTAGTATACTAGTAAAAAAAACCCAAAATGAAATCTTATCAAAAGTATTTTCAATTTCTCAGGAAAAAATTGCTAAAAATCAACCCAAATTGTATGAGCCCCTATCCCTATGTAATGTAGAGCTACAAGCCACACTGTTCATTATCAGTTTACTGTACAAAGAAGACATCCAACACTCAGGTTCAAAGATTTTAAAAAAAAAATCCCAAAAATGGCTTTTCTTTGAAATAACAAAATAAATACCAAACTGTGTCCTCTACCTGTTATTTATAGGTGTGAAGTAAAGAGTTTCCAGTGACTCAGCTTTCAGGCGTTTTGCAGCCAGGCGCTCTGAACTGCGAACAAGCGGAGTGCTTGACTCATCGGGAGCAGAAAGTTTTCTGTCAAAGTGCAACAAGAGTTGTGTTAGATTACAATTATAGATTTTCAATACTTTTTTTGCTCCACGGATTTATTTCAGTCTTGTTCGCTCTTTAAGCAAGACAATAGGAAACTTTGAGGAATGCTATAGTGACAATAAAAAGTCCTTGAAAGAGAAAACAATGCAAATTTCATTTAGATTGCTGAAAATAAAGAAATACAAAAACCAATTAGGTGAAAAGAAGGACATTACAATTTCCTGATGTTCATCAGAGATAATGAATATTACCTTGTGGTGTTCAAAGAATCTTCCAAAGAGCTTTGGTCCAGGCTGTCAGAGCTAATCTCCCTCCTCACTTGTGCTCTCGTGTGAACACCAGAACGTGCGTCAGGAACTTCCAAATAGCACGACTCTGTTCCGCTTTGGTCATTACCATGAATCTTATTTTGTGCACGCAGGTTATGGTCAGCAAAAGCCAGCTAAAGGTAAACAGATGAAGGTTAGGATGTAAATGCAGCAAAACAATTGCATACTGTAATATTCACCTTAAAAGTTTCCTTCGTTTTTAGACTGCTGGAGGATCATCAAGAATCAAGATGATCACGTGTTTTCATGCTCACGCTTCAGAAACAATACCAACCTGTGCCTCCAAACTGGCCACCATGCTCATAAGCCTCTTCTCACTGGTCTGGGCCTTGTCCAGATCAAGTTGAAGCAGCTTGTTCTCCATGGTAACAGCCTTAACTTCGCGCTCTTTGACCTCCAGGGAATGCGTGAGTTCAAACACCTTTTCTTCACTTTCTTGAAGAAGCTGCTTCTTGCTGTTGTAATGATTGACTGCCTTGTCCATCTGAGGGATGGTGATGAAACAAGAAATTATATATCTGAAGACATGTAACCATTGTGACTGGAATTCAATTTGACATTACAAAAAGGTGAAGCTTAACTGTGTTATGTGTTGCAATCATCATTTGTAGTCCCACTAACCTGAGCCTTGTAGTGTTCTGCAGCCTCCGATTTAGCCGAGAGCTGTTCCTGCAGGTCTCTCTTTAAAATCTCCATCTCCTCAGCTTTATGTCTCTCTTCCAAGAGTTTCTCTTTCTTCATTACTTCCAACTCCTGCTGTAGCAATGATTTCCGTTTATGGGAGGCCATGTTCTCCCTCTCTATAATCAGATTGGCTTGAGCAAGTCTATCCTTCTCTAAGACCATGGATTCAAGTTGTTTCTCCAGAGATTTCTTATCCATTTCCACCTGGACTATCTTCACCATCATTTCTTGTTTTTCCTGAACAACAGCCTCCATTTCCTTAGAAGTTGCAACCTGCAACTCCTCTGCAGATTGTCTATCTCCATTTAATGAGACAAGTCGCTGCTGTAGGAGGTCTAGCTCCTTTGCAGACTCTTCTTGAGTATGAAGTAACGCCTGCTCTTTAGCCACAAGATTCTGAGAAATAGTTTCCACCTCTAATTTCAGGACCTGGATTTCATGTTGAAGAGAATCGATGCGTTTGGATTTTTCATTTGATGTCTCAGCCAGAAACTTTTCACTGGCTGCAGCTTCTTCATTTGCTTTTTGAACCAAGTTTGCTTGGGCAGCAACCTCCTCTCTGAGAGTGTTCAGGCTATTGTCTTTGTCAGCCAGGAGTGTGTTGACAGCAGAAAACTCTGTCTGGAGGGTACGAAGCTTCTCCTCGGTCTTTAGAAGGAGACCCTCTTTCTCACTCTGAGATGCTTTCAGCTTTGGAATCTCCTCTTCAAGCGAATAAATCTGCTTCTGCAAATTCTCCAATTGTTTATCTTGTTGGTTTATGAGTTCTTCCGTCTGCTGAGTATATTCTAATTTCTGTTGAGCAAACAGATTTTCCTTTGATTGCATATCATCTTCTGCCTTCCTTAGCGATACACCAAGTGCCTCCATCTGTGTCTTTAAACCTCGGATTTCTTGATTGAGCAAATCTGACTGAGCTGAGCTTTCAGTCTTCAGGAGCGTCATCGCTTCTTCTTTTGCTTGGATCTCGTCCTTCATTTTCTGCACCTGATCCTCACAAGCTGACAACTGTCGTTGAAGGAGTTCCTTCTGTTCAGCGTTCTCCTGCTCCTGTTTGTTCAACATCACCAGCTGACTCTCAACCCTTTCCTCAGATTTTGAGAGGGACTCAGTCATATGAGCCAGTTGATCATTCAGGTTTTTTATTTCTTGCTGTAGAAGGTCAGATTGCACAGAGTTCTCTTTCTTTAACGTGACCAGCTGATCATCTTTAGCCTGGATCTGCTCACTAAGTTCCCTCAACTCCATTTCAGAGGTTGTCGCCAAATTTTTAAATTGGTCTTTCTCTTGAGAAATCTCAATTTCCTTCTGAATCAGGAGGATTTCTTTATCCTGAACCTGCTCCGTTGAAGTCTTCAGTGACTCTTCCAAATGTTGTACTTTCTCTCTTAGAGTTTGGATTTCATTGTGAAGAGCTTCAGACTCCTTGCAGCTCTCATCCTTTAACATATTTACCTGGCCCTCTTTCATTTTGAGGTCCTCTCTCAGTCTGTTAACATCCTCTTCAAGAACTGAATTGTGCTTTCTAAGATCCTCAATTTGCAAAGTGCTCTCCTGCTCCTGCTTGGCCATCAAATGTTCTTTGGCTTCAATCTTTTCATTAGCAATGTCAAGAGAATCGGACATGGTTTTAATCTGTTGTTTCAGAGTTTCAATCTCCTGCTGTAGAATTTCACAGCGAGTAGATGTTTCAGTCTTTAGCAGAGTGAACTGTTCCTCCTTTGTATGGATCTCTTCATTTAGCCTCTTCACCTCATTCTGAGATGCTGCCATCTGCGTCTGAAGCACCTCCTTATCCTGAGTGGTTTGTAGATGCTGCTCAGCAAACAGATTTTCCTTGGATTCTAACTCTTCTTCAGCATGTTTCAGTCGGGAACTGAGAGACTCAACCTTTTTCTGTAAATCTTGTGTTTCTTGATTGAGCAAATCTGACTGAGCTGAGCTTTCAGTCTTCAGGAGCGTCATCGCTTCTTCTTTTGCTTGGATCTCGTCCTTCATTTTCTGCACCTGATCCTCAGAAGCTGACAACTGTCGTTGAAGGAGTTCCTTCTGTTCAGCGTTCTCCTGCTCCTGTTTGTTCAACATCACCAGCTGACTCTCAACCCTTTCCTCAGATTTTGAGAGGGACTCAGTCATATGAGCCAATTGATCATTCAGGTTTTTTATTTCTTGCTGTAGAAGGTCAGATTGCACGGAGTTCTCTTTCTTTAATGTGACCAGCTGATCATCTTTAGCCCGGATCTGCTCACTGAGTTCCCTCAACTCCATTTCAGAGGTTGTCGCCAAATTTTTAAATTGGTCTTTCTCTTGAGAAATCTCAATTTCCTTCTGAATCAGGAGGATTTCTTTATCCTGAACCTGCTCCGTTGAAGTCTTCAGTGACTCTTCCAAATGTTGTACTTTCTCTCTTAGAGTTTGGATTTCATTGTGAAGAGCTTCAGACTCCTTGCAGCTCTCATCCTTTAACATATTTACCTGGCCCTCTTTCATTTTGAGGTCCTCTCTCAGTCTGTTAACATCCTCTTCAAGAACTGAATTGTTCTTTCTAAGATCCTCAATTTGCAAAGTGCTCTCCTGCTCCTGCTTGGCCATCAAATGTTCTTTGGTTTGAACCTTCTCCTTTGCAATGTCAAGACAATCGGACATGGTTTTAATCTGTTGTTTCAGAGTTTCAATCTCTTGCTGTAGCATTTCACAGCGAGTAGATGTTTCAGTCTTTAGCAGGGTGAACTGTTCCTCCTTTGTATGGATCTCTTCATTTAGCCTCTTCACCTCATTCTGAGATGCTGCCATCTGCGTCTGAAGCACCTCCTTATCCTGAGTGGTTTGTAGATGCTGCTCAGCAAACAGATTTTCCTTGGATTCCAACTCTTCTTCAGCATGTTTCAGTCGGGAACTGAGAGACTCAACCTTTTTCTGTAAATCTTGTGTTTCTTGATTGAGCAAATCTGACTGAGCTGAGTTTTCAGTCTTCAGGAGCATCATCGCTTCTTCTTTTGCTTGGATCTCGTCCTTCATTTTCTGCACCTGATCCTCAGAAGCTGACAACTGTCGTTGAAGGAGTTCCTTCTGTTCAGCGTTCTCCTGCTCCTGTTTGTTCAACATCACCAGCTGACTCTCAACCCTTTCCTCAGATTTTGAGAGGGACTCAGTCATATGAGCCAGTTGATCATTCAGGTTTTTTATTTCTTGCTGTAGAAGGTCAGATTGCACAGAGTTCTCTTTCTTTAATGTGACCAGCTGATCATCTTTAGCCTGGATCTGCTCACTAAGTTCCCTCAACTCCATTTCAGAGGTTGTCGCCAAATTTTTAAATTGGTCTTTCTCTTGAGATATCTCAATTTCCTTCTGAATCAGGAGGATTTCTTTATCCTGAACCTGCTCCGTTGAAGTCTTCAGTGACTCTTCCAAATGTTGTACTTTCTCTCTTAGAGTTTGGATTTCATTGTGAAGAGCTTCAGACTCCTTGCAGCTCTCATCCTTTAACATATTTATCTGGCCCTCTTTCATTTTGAGGTCCTCTCTCAGTCTGTTAACATCCTCTTCAAGAACTGAATTGTTCTTTCGAAGATCCTCAATTTGCAAAGTGCTCTCCTGCTCCTGCTTGGCCATCAAATGTTCTTTGGTTTGAACCTTCTCCTTTGCAATGTCAAGACAATCGGACATGGTTTTAATCTGTTGTTTCAGAGTTTCAATCTCCTGCTGTAGAATTTCACAGCGAGTAGATGTTTCAGTCTTTAGCAGAGTGAACTGTTCCTCCTTTGTATGGATCTCTTCATTTAGCCTCTTCACCTCATTCTGAGATGCTGCCATCTGCGTCTGAAGCACCTCCATATCCTGAGTGGTTTGTAGATGCTGCTCAGCAAACAGATTTTCTTTGGCCAGCAAATTCTCCTCAGAATTCTTCAATGAAGAAGTAAGACACTCAACCCGTTGCTTTAAATCATGGATTTCTTGGTTTAGCATTTTTGACTGCTCTGAACTTTGGTATTTCAGCGAGTTCATTTGTTCCTCTTTAGTCAGGATGTCCTCCTTCATGATCGTTATCCTCTGCTCAGATGAAGACAGTTGTCGCTGTAGGATGTCTATCTGGCGAGCACTTTCTTCCGTGTTTTTTGCAAGCTCACACTCCTGAGCATGAACTTGTTCCTCAGCCTTTAGGAGAGTGTCATTCAGAATTTCTATTTCACCTTTCATATCTTTTATTTGTTGCTCCAGTGATTCAGATTGTTGAGAACTTTCATTCTTTAGAATAATAAGCTTCTCATTTTTCTCCTGTATCTCTTTGTTTAATGTCTGCACCTCCTCTTCACAAGCCACCATCTGCTGTTGGAACTCCACTTTTTGTTGGACATTTTCTTGTTGTGCTTTAGCCAGTAGGTCTTGCCTGAACTGAATTTCTTGTTCAGCCTGCTTGAGAGAAGAGCTAAGTCCTTCCACTTGGACAGTTAGGGTCTGCATATTAACATTAAACATTTCTTGATCGTTAGATTTCTCCTGAAGTAACTTGGCAAGCTTTTCCTCTGTGGCTTGAATCTCATTCTTATGACTTTTGGTTTCATCTGAAAGAATTTCAACTTCTCCTCTGAGGCTGTTGATTTGTTGGTCTTTGTCAGCTAAGAGGGAATGGACGGCAGACAGCTTTTTCTCAAGCTCTTTGAGGTTTTCCTCAGCCAGGTGCAGAAGGTTTTCCTTCTCTTTCTTAATATCTTTTAGTTTCTCTACTTCTTTTTCACATGCAGCAATATGCTGTTGTAACCTGAACATCTGTTCAAGTTTCTGCTGCTCAACCTGTTCAAGTTGAAGCTTCAGATCTTGGATCTCTTGCTGAAAGACTGCTCTTTGCTCAGTGATCTCCATTTGTAACTTGTCTAGAGTTTCTTCCTTTGCTTGAATCAGTTTTGTAGTTTGTAGCTCCTGTTGCCTCATGAGCTCTTTCTGTTGAGTGATTTCTTCCTGATACACTGCCAGCTGCTGTGTTTTGGCCTGAATCTCCACCTCAGCCTTTTTTAAAGAGCAATATGCGCTCTCCAGCTCATTCTTCAAATGACTGATTTCTGTCTCATACATTTCTTTCTGGAAGTTAAAGAGCAAACAGTGAGTAATTACATATTACAAATAGATCATTAAAAAAAAAATTTGACAATTCCAAAATTTTCTAGTATTCACCTCCATAATAGACAGAAATCAAACTCTTTCAAAATAAAACTCATCTTGACTGATCTTGAAAGCTAGTTTTTGGAATTTGAAGTTTCATTTTTGTATCAACATTAGATTGTTAGGTGTTCAAGTAAAAATAGCACAAATTGACATTTTCTTCAGGTTGTAGTTCATAAATCTGTTTTGTTTTGTTCTTTTACACAGTACAATCTTATCAATAGTCAAGTAATACAAATCACATAACCTCCATGGCAGAGTTAAATACTAAATTATATACAATTACCTCCATTATAGGCCCCATATTCTCCCCTACTTCTTCCACAGAGGCTCTGCTTATTTCATCTTCCAAACAGGAAATCTTTCCTTGCAGGATCTGAATTTGTTCAGTCAGTAACTCCTGGAAAATAAAGGGAATATTACATTAATTGTCATTAGCGTCATACCAAAACGTAAGTAGTAAGCATAGAAAAAGGGGAAAAGGATGGATTTCAATTAACACAATACTCATAAATATGCTATTTTAACAAATGTACATTCAGAACGGTAAAACCATTTACTGCTACTATGACAACATTATTTTGTATTTTTCATGGCTTTGTGAATTAGAGTCAAACCCTAGCCCTGACAGACTAATCATACAATTAAGGATTCTGGAGAATCCTCGTAATTAAATGTTAATTTCCTGAATTAATAAGTAAAAATCTATAACTCATTATGACTGCGAAACATTTTTGTTATGCTTTGATAATAGTGACGTGATATTTAAACAACATCTAAACTATAGCAAAACACAGTTACATAAGATTATGTGGAAAAAGTACATTCATGTGTTCTGGAAACAACATACATCATTCAAAGATTTTTTAAAACAGTTCAACAGCAGTTGTGGATCATAGAGAGGACAGACTACCGACCTTTTGAGCGGTCGCTTGGTTGAGTTCAGATTCCAGGTGGTTTGTTTTTCTTCCCCACTCTTCCTCAGCAAATTTTTGGCTCTCTGTCAGCCTGCCAACCTCTTCCTCAAAGATGACCAGCTGAGAACACATGCTTCTCATCTGCAAAAATATTACAATTGATGAATGACTCCAATATGACAGAATTGCTCTGTGTGCTGAGTGAACTACAGCACCACCAGCACACTTTGCATTCTGCAGTTGTAAAGGATGTTCTTTCATTGTGAAATTTACAAACACTTAATTCCTGACGGTATTTAACACAAGGAATTGCAAGTAAATTTGCGTAAGATTCATAATCACCTGAGAAGAGAGTGCACCATTTTCATCTGACAGCTCATCCACTTTGCGCTCCATAAGTGAGGAGGTACTCTTGAAGTCTTTATTTTCCTTTAAAATCTCATTGAAGCGCATTTGTAACCTACAACAGAAATATCAAATTACTTTCCCCTACAATGTACAAAATATGATTGAAGCCAGGACACTAAAAAGCTCATTCTTTTAAAACAGACTTGTCAGTAAAAAATAAATGTAAAATAACACAATTCACTAGTTGTTTTAATTCTATTGGACAGTACTTACGTGTTGTTCCTGGTTTCTAGCTCATTGATTTGTTCCCTGATAACCTGCTCCCGATCATTTTGTTCTTCTTTCAGCTTATCAAGGCGGTACTGCAGCTGGTTAATTTGGGTCTCTAAAGAAAACACCAGCATATCACAAAGATAAATTTGAGGTGACGAGAAACAAAAATATAGACAACAGTATATAATGTAATCAGCCTTGAAAGAGGCTTTGTGATCATCCGTGGTTCTTTGCTTGTCTGTCCATCTATGAGGTATCTTGTAAAGATGTCAACCTCTTGGTTAGATTTTGTGTAGGATTGGATCTGAGGTCAAGGGCTGTTAATTACATTTTGAGTCAGAACTGAGTAATTCAGATTCTGGATCACTCTTTCCATATTCCTCAACATGGGTCCTGTTAAACATTATGCCAATATAATGAAGACAATCCATCAATGAAAGTATATGATGCTCAGTCATGGACAACTCAATGTTCAACCATTATACTGTTTGATCCAGACATATCCCAGAACACAATTTAGAGCTGGTAGATTAAAAGATGGTATTTGGAGTGGGGCAATAATACTCAGTATTCACTGAACACTCAGTCTTCATTTATATTCTTCCAATAAGAGCCAAAAAAAACCTGATTAAGGTTTGTCTGTTTCCTCACAATCTGACTAAAATTAATTGTTCAAATACAAATATTAAAGCACAGTACCTTTCTGTGTAATGAGTGCAACTTTGGTGGACAGCTCCCTCTCCAACCCATCTCTGTAGTCTCTCTCTTTGATCATCTGTCGCTGCATCTTCCTCATCTGAAATTTAGGTGTGTTCATGATGTCCTGCAGAGGTGACTTGCTGTGGGAATAAAAGCAGATCAGGAAAAGTTAAAGAATCAAAGACGACGACATCCCACAAATTTGTAAAACATCCAAACACAAAGACTATTTTTTGTGATGTGACAACACAAGTCAAAGTAAGTGAACATTCAGCAATCTGATTTAAACTGCTTTCTTATACAAAACACATTTAAATCAACACTGATACCTGACTGAGGAAGAAGCCACAGTTTGGATGTCCACAAACGCAATTCTGTGACTGCGGTGGAACACTGGGGAGTCTCCGTCTGACAGCGAGGAGATTGGTGATAAATTGGAGGATGAAGTGGCTGCTGACCGACACAATATATCACGATCAACAGGCATATCTGTCGTTTAAAGAGAAATTATTTTTAATACATAATGCATCTTTTATTCAAATGACAAAAATGGTGACATGTAGAAACATTTTATTTCTTTCAAAATGGCATATCCCAAGAAAATGAGAGATTAAAATAAGATGGGACTTACACTTTTTTGCTAAATAGGCATCTAGTCCATTATTCAGATAAACACACCCATTGCTCTCCATCACAAAGCTGCCAGTCAGGTTTGCTATCTCCCGCTAAGAACATGGATACAGACATGCATATTAAAACAGATCAAAAACATGTGATTGAGTGGTGACACATCATTACACTTACCTCCATATCACATTCCATCATGTTCAGAGTGCAGCGGTCGTTCATTATGTCGTGGTAGAAAAGCAACAAAAGCACCTGGCGATACACCAAAGAATGTGTCAGTCTGGCTCCACAAGTATATTTATCCTGGTTTGTTTTCTTTTCTTTCTACCTTTGCAATTTGAACTGTTAGGTTGGTGCCATCTATTATGTTGTCCCAGCACAGGGAAGTACCTTTGGCTGCATTAAATCTGCAGTCCCCTGATAAAGAAAATAGAGAGACACAGGTTTATTTTTACAGGACAACCTCCCTGCCAGTACGAGAGAAAGGGTGTGTTCTTCATGCTTTGATATTACGGGCACATTTAAAGACGCAACATGCAAAAGCCACACCCACAGTAATGTGGGGGTGTGGTCAAAAGCCCAAGAGATTTAAAATGTTCTATCTGAAAATCACAGAAATGAGTGCCCAATCAAATTCAACACAGTCAGGTCAACCATGATGCATGTCCAGAATACATGATTTCCAATGTAAAGAACAATAATATTTGAACACTGATATTCCTGCGGCAAGTTCTAAGTCAAAATTATCAGACCCAGCATTTTCAAGATGAAACCAGAGATCGTAACACCTTTTAGAAAACACAGTCTGAACTGAAACGACACTGTAAACAGCAATATTTGTAGATGTAATGTTACAGAACTCACTTTCAATAAAGTCTGCAATGAGTTTGTAGCGATCATGAATGGAATTATTCGAACAGGAGTTTGGCTCCTTTTTCCTAAGACAGCACAAATGTGGGAAAAAAAGATAAAATAGAAGGATTATTAAACATTTAAAATGCAGTCATCATTCAATGAGCTTTCTCTGTTGACACAAAGAATTCCACATCGCTCCTACTTACAGCATAGAAACAATTTTCAGTAGGACTGTCCCATCTTGTAAGTCATCAATAGTTACTTCTTTGTCAGACAGCTTTATACTGTTAACCTGTAAAAAGAGAGTTGCATCTTATCAAGAATTAGCGTTTCTAATAAGGCTAATATAACTGCACTCTATTAAAGTAATGCAACAAAAGACAAACCCAGCCAAGAAGAGCCTTAACACCCAAATTAATCGTCATCTTGGCTGCCCTTTTATTACAAAAGGACTTTCACCTGTAAATAAAAAGGCAAAGGTGAGCAGTTGTTAGCAGTAAGCCTTATCAAGCTAAGGCAGAAGTAAATATTAGCAGTGTCTAGTCATTTATATCTGAAATAAGTGACACAAGATAGGCTCTGTTAAATTCGTAATAATCTATACTGTATTCGCTAAGCGCTAACTCCAAATTTACGAGTGATATTCAATACGAAGTCTTACTTTAAAAGTCCAAAATGTCGGCTAACGTCACGTTTTCCGTGTCGTATTTATTAGTACTCTGATGAGAAAAGTCACTCTATCATCTGAATGTACCAAATTAACGAGGCTAAGAAACAAACAGACCCACGCGAAATCATGCAAAATTCAAATAGGGTGCTAAAGATTGAACCAGCCAATCCGTTTGGATAAAACGATGCGTCTACAAATAGGCCACTTTGATTGGTTTAAAGGACGGAAGTGAGCGACAACGTCTCCCTTTGGACAGCCAATCTGTGTGGATTTAAACGACGTGTCTACAAATAGGCGACGTTGATTGGTTTAGAAGACGGAAGTGAAGGAAAAAGTCTGCTGTTATGTACATCGGGGCTGTCGGATTCGATGTAGGCGGAGAGATGCCGCCTCAAACGTTTTCGATTAAATTATAATCAGTCGTTCGAGGTTTAATTTTTTAACGTCGCGTTGAACTTCTATTTTAATTTGTCTGTAGCATAAACCATAAGGATAACAACAGAAGTCCTGTATGGCAAACAATAAAACTTCCGACAAACATTTAATGTTTTATTTATTACATTAATTTATTGTTTGACAGTGCGTCTCATAACCAATAATTCAAGTATTTCAATATTCATTAAATATAGATTTTATTCAAGAAACCTGTCGGTATGCGTTAAGTCATAATTCATAGAAATGTAGTCTTCAGTTCGAAACCCTTGACGTTGTTCGTTTCCCTGGAAACGGGTTGTTGACAACTTCTTCAAACATGTTCTTCTACATGGAATTGCGGCTTCCTGGACATCAGATAAGAAGCGTAGTGCGACTGTCTTAAGCTGTCGGTAAGAGTTAATCCTCATAAGTCATCAGTTTACTGATATTGATCAGTAAACTGATCAGTATCTTCCTTTCGTGGTCCATTCCACATGGCTTTAAAAATTTTAAATGAAAAAGCATACTGCATACGATTTTATATCATGTTTATATGCAAGGCTTCTTCAAATACACAAAATACATATAACCAAGTAGTGTGTGTGTGTGTGTGTGTGTGTGTGTGTGTGTGTGTGTGTGTGTGTGTGTGTGTGTGTGTGTGTGTGTGTGTGTGTGTGTGTGTGTGTGTGTGTGTGTGTGTGTGTGTGTGTTTTTCAATGTGTGATTCTTTAAAAAGTGAATATGATTGAATGTGTTTCAGGTGTAAAGATGTCCGGAGCTCCAGTGGACTTATCTTTTAAACAAATCAGCAACTTAGTAGGTCTGTTTACCTTATTATATCCTGTTTCTTTTTCAATAAACAACATTACAAATTTATATTCACAGTATTTCAATTCTAGATGCGTGGACTGAGACACCAAGCAGCAGCCTGCGACCTATCAAAAGAAATTCTGAGCTGAAGTACTCAAGCCGTGCCCTGCGTCTCAATAACAACAATATCACTGATCTCTATGGCCTCCAGAAGACTATTACACACTTCCTGGCTGAGCCATCACAGCTCGCCTGGCTGGACCTGTCCTTCAACAAAATCTCACATATAGATCAAGTAAAATTTTCCTTTTCCTGTCTAGTAGTATGTATGCCAGTTGCCATTAGTATGCCAGCTTCCTTGCAATATAAACCTGTAATATGTGCATCCATGTATTCCAGGTTTTCTGTGAGCTAAGTGAACTGCGTGTGTTGTATCTTCACGGCAACAGCATTTTTGTTCAGTCAGAGGTCAACCGGCTGGGAGCGCTACCTCATCTACACACCATCACCCTACATGGAAATCTCATAGAAAATAACAAGGCATACAGGTGACAAAACTTACCCTCACATAATTAACTTCACACTCCTCCTATCAGCGAAATGTTTGTGAACACGATGATTTTGTTCTCAGCTGGTGTTTTGTATTTCTTTTTGATAAAACACAAAGGAATACAGTACAGTGATGGTGGTGGTTTATTAGAATTTTTAAAAAAAATCAGTATAGATTGAGGTTTTAAATTGTTGCAAGAGTGCAATAGCAACAGTTTTATGCATCTATGAGACACAAATGGTTAACATGTAGGTTCATAACGTTGCAACAGGTGGTTAAATACAGACCCAGCTCCTATTTCATGTTCTAGCCCACTTAACAACACTGGCAGCTGGTTAGAAGTCAAGTCCACCATACTGATTTGTCATTTTCCATTCCAAGTAATTTGATTTATGAATGTATTTGGCACCACTGAAGAAGAAAGAAGTTCAACTTTAATAGTTTTCAAACCTAGACTTCAACATTCAACAGGATATTATGTATATTCATATAGAAAATGCATGATAACTATTTAGTTTGCAAGTATTAATAGTTTTTTCATGCATTTAGGGATCGTGTGATTTCTGCTCTGCCTCGATTAAAGTCGATGGACTTCAGTGCTGTGACACGCCAGGAGCGAGTTTTGGCAAACATTTGGCATCACTGCAACAATCGCAGCAGTAACAAGGAGGCTCTCCAGTGACCATCGGTTTATCTCCTTCTCTGTTCCACAAGCACTGTAGGAAAACCTTTAAATATTCCATAAAACGTTAAATTTGTGTGTCCATTTGCAGTGAAGCCAGTTTTAAATGCCTGATTTCAGTTGATTTTTATCTGATAAAATGAACATCTATTTATTGGATAGTCATAAATGCTTAAAATATCCAAAACTGTCACGTGATCATAGAAGTAACTGTTGCTGTCATCTTGAACATTATATTCAAATTATGGATTATCTTGTTGAAACAAAGCTGCCCATCATCAGACTGTCTCTGTTATATCAAATGCTTCTCAGATGTGTGCACTTAAATCTTGGGATTTATTTAATAAGTAACAAGTGTTTCTGTTGAAAATCTTTAATGAATTAAACTAAAACACAAAAAAAACCTCTTCAAACTTTTTGGTACTAGCCTAAGATATTACAAACATATTTCAGGTAGTATAACAAATTTGTGTAACAAAACAGAAAATAAAAATGCCAAGAACTCATTGGAAAAAAAACCTTAAATCAAACGTATAACTGGATTAATCACAGCCTCGCAGATCATCCCTTTAGACTCATGAGCGGCTCATCATACTCTGAGGAGCAAATATACATTTAAAAACACAAATAAATAATCACAAAAAAGTCTTGGATCATTTTATCTGCAGTGGTATATAGATTGTTAATGTTCCCCCACACTGCTACGCAATGGTTAGTTTCTGATTAATATGAACAACTCAATCATTTCACGATCTGCAGCAAAAAGCTTTGTTCCAAAGCTAAAAAACACAAGCCTTAAGTCTTTTTTGTTTTTCATAAAAACTTTTGTGACCACAAGTTGTTACTCAATCCTGATCAATAGACTCTTCACACATACAATCCATCGTCTGTCCTGATATTTAATCACCAAAGTGGGAAAACAGAGTTTGCCTCTTTAAATATGTGAAATCTGCCTGTTCAATTTGTTAGTGCAAGAAAAACCGCAGAGGACACGACTTCCTGTAAACTGAAGAACTTGAGCCCCAGGACAGTTGAATCTTTTCCCACCCTCAGTGACATTAGCAGGCCCATCCACCACGCTCACCCTTCAGAGAACACCATGCAATGGACAAGTCATTTAGGACTAGGCCTCAACTGGAAGCAGATTACACAAAAGACAACAAAAAATGACCAGATCTGTTAAACAGTTTAGAGTGAAATCACACCATAATTCTCTCACGTGAGGTTGATTTACTGGTTCATGCTCCATCTGTTGTGAGACATGGTTCTTGATGCAGGGTGCCACCAGAATATTACAGGACGATTTATGCCTTAACTGGCATTCATCCATAAAATTGTATCACCTTGGTTTGAATGTTTTTGTTTTCTTGATGATGAAAGAATGTGTAGGGCCCTCAAAATGTAGTTCTGGCATTTGAGGGCCCTCAAATGCCAGAATTACTGAAAGAAATACTAAGTCCAAACTCCTAGCCATGGTGCACGTGTTTTTATACAGGTAAATTACTAAAATAGTCATTACACTGACACCTATGGAACAGAGACAATAAAAAAAAAACTATTACATCTCCCATAAGTCAATGCTTTGTGTCAAAATCCTATTCCAAGTGAATCTACTGTTCATTTTTCTATGCCTTTGGAAAACTATCCGGTATGTGGAACTTCTCTTACTCGCCTGAGATTACAAGATAAGAAAGTTAAAATAAAAATACAGATAAAGAGATGGCCCTAAAACCATTAAAGCAGACACAGAGAAGGACAAACGTGGGTTTTTCCACAGTTGGTTCTGGCAAAAGCCTCTTGATCAACACATAAAAAGTATATCTTATTGTTGTAAATATGAACTTCCATTTCAATGGCCCGTTAACAGTAAATTAACTTTCATAATCCATTGATGACATTTGTCGCTGAGCCTTGAAGTACACAAAATGACAGCCAAAGGATGGAACGCTACATCATCTTTGTCTTTGTAGCAGTTAGAGGCATTGCTAAGAAGCACAAGGACCAAGACTCTTTAATAAACGGTGGGCAAGAGGGCGATGATGCAGATGTGTCACAGAGAGCAGGATGGGAGGAGAAGTATTGAGGCCGGGGCTGCAGATTCAGGGGATGGCAAACTGGACAACCAGTTCTTCTTTAGCATCCACTTTGATTTGAGAGATTGCACTATAAGCATAAGCTGCTATCTTTGACACCTGCAAAAGAAGAAAACAGTAAAAAGATCAAGGGGGGTGAGAAAAATAATTAAAATTCACAGCTTCATTCAGTATACCAAGACCAGACAAGAGATGCGGTGTTATGGAAAAAATATTAAATAGCTACAAGATCTATTTTAAGCCACAACTGTAAACACACACCTTCACTCTGAAATCCAACACAGCTTAACAATTTGCATGGTTACCAAAACAGTATCTGTCTGATGTTACGTGTCGCCAACAAGAAACATATGCCAACATTTCCGTGCATGCTAGTGTATCGTATCATTACCTGCTGAACATCTGAGTATGGCACCAGTTCACTTGCTAGCACTTGATGGGGTTGGCTGGTGAGGGAGGGCAGAGCGAGGGCTTTCTTCTGGGGCAGACTGTTACTCAACACAGCCAGCTTTGTACTGAAACGACCAAAAACCACAACCTTACTTGGACTGTTGCGCTGCTATTACTTAAGCGGCAGTTGAGAGCTTAATATTAAGCACAGTTTGTATTCAACATTTACGGACCCTATAGAACAGCAACCAAAGTCTGGTCATAAGCACAGCTGCTGTGTAATTTTATCTGTGTTCAAGGGTGAGTTTGTAAGAGAAGTCCTATGCTGAGGGCACTTCCCCTGTGTGGTTCAGCCAATTACTGATACAATCTTCACATACAGTGTGATCTAGACTTCTCATTTTATTACATAATTCTTACCCAGAGAGTCAAACATTTGCATGCACAAACATGAACAAAACAAACCTATATTGCCGAGCTTTGTCCATGTATTCATGCTGCTCCATCATGACAGAGTCAGCTGCTGAGACATCAATGATAATCCTGGAAGAGAGGAAATATGGCAGGTGTATTTGTGGAGCCATTGCTGCCTAATCACCAGGAAATATCTTGAATCTTAAAGATTGAGTGACGGGGTGTCTTACTGTGCGGTCTTGGTGAGGATGGATGTAAGAAGGGCCTGCTCATCTGTCCGCGCCGAGGGGACGCTGGGAGAAATCCAATCGGACCCATTTGGAGGTTTACTGACAGGATTTGGGTGAGGGATCAGCGGCTTACGTTCATCAGAGTCCTACAACAGGTCAGGCAGATTATCAATTGCAGATAGTGAATATCTGAATTCACAACAGTTTAACTATTTATCTTATAGATGTGTAGTATTTGAATATATCTGCAGTACCAAATACTTTGACTCACATTTCTCAATTTTACATCAAGAAATAAAATATAACCCTAACCCTAACTCAGGCCGTTGATCAACGACATGGGAAGGAACGAAGACACGATTTACTTGGTTCCTTGAGGAGTCACATGACAAAAAAAAACAAAAACGAGACAATATGAACCAGAAAATTAATCACTTCTTGTTCGATCATTAGTATTTTGTTTGTAACTTTTTTATTATAATAATAATAACAATAATAACACATTAATTTGAATACATTATTTTAGAAGTATCAAGTTTCGGAAAGGAATGCAACTTAATTATGCTAGCCTTTAAAGTAAGTGTAAATAAATAACCATAATTATACTTTTATTTGGAACAACTTTCGCTGCTTTCTTCCTTATTATTTATGATCGTTTGTCATCAGCGTTAAGTTTACTGCTTGACTTAAACCAGGCCTGATTCGAAGCCTTAAGCTAGCAAGCTTAACATTCTTTTCAGGGGTCACTTTAACTTCTTAAAAACAACCACTTCGTAACTTTGTCACACACAATTCAACTGTATGTCATCTATGACACATGATGGACAAAATGAAGGATTTTGTTAGGTAATGTAACAACTGTACATTATCGAGAGTTTTAGCCAGCTAGCAGCTAACTACCTGCTCTGAGGTCTCGTTTTCGCTGCTGTAACAGCAACCCATGACAGCGTCCGTGGGGCGAATGCACACAAACCCAGCTCTCTGTTCTCCGTCAGAAACGAGCCGTGATTGTCCTCTCCAACAAACATAAAATGTATCTCCTGCGTGGCTTTACTTTAGCTTCATCTAGAAGAAGGAAGCTACTGTCAACAGCAGCTTCTCGGGCCAGCTATCACATGACAGCAGCTCTCGTGCAACAACACAACAATCACTTCCGGTATTTGTGAAATCGCGTTAGCCTTCATCACGTGACGAAAAAATAGTTTTGTATTGTTTTGGGGTTTGTTTGGGTTTTTTTGTTTTTCTATCAATTCCTTAATATATACACCAGGAATTACAACAATGGAGTCATTGAATTCCCCTTGAAATGTTGCTTTTAAATTTCCCAGATTGGGATAAATAAAGCATGTTATCTTATTGTATAAAATAAAAGCACAAATAAAGCATGAAAGACAACAAAGGATCCTTTTCTACTTGGTCCAGCTGACCTTGGGAATATCATAATACTCTGTCAGGTTGTCCAGGTAACGGTTAAAATCCTCCACTGTGTTTGTGTGTCTTTGATGCTTTGTTCGAAATCCTTTCCATTTGCCTCTTCTCTTGCATATTATCAAAAGCAATTTGTGCTTGTGTCCTTCTGTCAACATTGGCTTTATTAGTTGTCACCTCATCATCATTTTGACTGGAGAAGAACTGCTCCAGCTTTTGACTCTCTTTGTCCTCCTTCTTTTTCCCTGGAGAAATATTCCCCGATTCTTTAATCTTAAGGGTAGTCCTTTGGTATACCTTGTATTCAGACATTTTCAACGATGTAACAATTTCTTCTTTAGTTGTAGAGTTTTGTAAAATAAATACATGTTGGATTAACAAATATCATCATTGGAGCAAAACATAGATAATACACTATATAATGTGCAATATTAAAACTAGTCAAATGTGGACCAGGCAATGCAAGCGCTTATGTCTAAGCCTAAATCTGTCTGATTAAACTAGTGGAAACAGGTGTCGCTCCAGGCAAACAATGATACTGGCATGTCTAGTATTTTGTGTGCACAGTGCTGAATGAAACGTCTGGGTTCACAGGGTACCAACATGGTTTAAAGTGGATGTTAGGTGGACCCCACAAAAGGCCCGTGAGCAGATTTTTGGACCGAGGCACTCAAACAGGTCCATTCAGTCATGATTGTGGTGTAAGGCTATTTGACTCATTGTTTTTAAACTGGTCAAACTCAGCATAATCTAAGTGTTCTTTTTCTCCATTTTAGTTATTTTTATTATGTATACAAAATTCAATCTTGTGTGTGAAACAGTTGTTTATTAATGTGTTGTACCAAATTCTAATACCTCAGAAATTGTCTCTTTTTTTCTGAAATTATGTAGCAAATCAAATGCAAACAACTGCGTACGAAAAATAGACAGCAGCAGGACAAGGGAGACAGGATTCCACACGTTTCACCTTGGAAAAAGATGAAAGCGTCTCTTACACCCTCTGGTTGAGAGTATGATGACAGGCACATCACTTCCACTACCTAATTTTACAGTCAAGCCAATCAAGAGATCTTCTTACCCACAACATCAGTCTCTTATTTGTTTGTTTGTTTGTTTGTTTGTTTGTTTGTTTGTTTTACAAAAACAAGGTCACTTTATGAGGCTATAGGTGACTGAACAATTTGAGCCTGGCCTTTTTATGAACATAACATTAATGTTTATCCCATTTTCAAAATTGCTGTAGAATTTGAGAACAAATTAAGCTTTAAACAACAAACGTACAAACCAACAAACAATAGGACAATAATAAAGACTAATGCTGCACAAAGACAACTGACAAACATTGAGAACATGTTGCACATGCAGTCTGTGAACCGTGGAGGCAGACACCAGTCTGTTGGGGTGTGTTGATGGTGACTGGGAGGCGCCTGCCCTCTCATTAGCCCCCGGTTTCCTCCACACCTCAGTTTACACCTGGGGGGGCCGTTCAAGTCGAGGCAGAGGTGTTGCTTCCTTGAAACCTCACTGTGTACTTGTTGGATCCCAAAAACTGCAATGTTTGCTTTTGTGTTTTCATTTATTTTGTTCGTGAAAACGTGCCATGGCTCCGACACCGTGGTTCGAGACCAGCTGGGGCCACCGTCGCTCGTGTTCAGCTCCTCGGTCCGTTCGGTTTGCAAGCCCATCCCGAGTACTCTGTCTCTGTGCCACGGCATCGGATACCGACACATGCGCGTCCCCAACCTGCTCGGACACGACACCCTGAAGGAGGCCCAGCAGCAGTCGGCCGCCTGGCTGCCCCTCATCTCCAAGCTGTGCCACCGGGACACCAAGAAGTTCTTGTGCTCGCTGTTCGCTCCGGTGTGTCTGCCGGAGCTCAGCGGGCCCGTCAGCCCCTGCAGGAGCCTGTGCGAGGCCGTGCGTGACGGCTGCGTCCCGGTCATGAGCGCGTTCGGCTTCCCTTGGCCGAAGATGTTCAACTGCAGCCGGTTTCCACGCGGGACCGAGCTGTGTATCCCGGCCACCGGGGAACACGAACTGCGGACGGTGGACGAGGTCAGACACGAAGAGGACCTGAAAGGTCAGGGAACGGATTTGTTTGTCAAAGTAAATGTGTCATTATTATTTAAATATTTACACCATTGCGCATTGTTCCATGCGCAACGTGTGGGCCAAATGGCATTGAGCGTTTAAGCATACTTAATACTGTACATTAATATACATTTTTGGGGAATGCATCACTCACAATACTATCTCGGTCTCCAAGTGTGTTGCATCACCTTTTATACTGCAGGCATATTTTTGCACAAAGCTCAAATAATAGCCAGTCGATATCTGCATGCCAATATCATTGTCACTTTTCACAAACATGTCAGTATCAGCTATTCCTGCTAATAAGTAACCAGACACATCACTGCAAGAAAGATATGCTTAAGGTTATTTGAAAAGTTTTGGAAAAACACATTTTTTTAATCTCTAAAACTGAAATGAGTGTCAGGCCTGTTGGCTCATGTTTATTTAGACTAAACTACAAATCAGGTACTTGGCCTATATGGTACTTTCCTTAAAATATTTTTATTCAAACATTTCAACTCTGCTAATTCTATAACAACTGGAATTTCCCTCTGGAAGTCAGTGGTTGTGTTTTCTTTTTTTAACCCATCTCTATTTTAAATGTTCTTTTCGACTTAATCCTGGAGTTCCCAAATGCCCTATGGGCTTTTGGATGATTTTTATGTCCCTACTGGAAATAACTGACCCTCTCTTTTCCACCCCCTAGGTAGTGTTATCTGTGATGCCTGCAGTCTGGCTGCAGAAGGAGAGGCCGACATCCAAGACAACTTCTGCCACAGCTCGTATGGTGAGAACATTCAGATAACAGGGCAGCAAAACACTTGCCTAAAATGTATGTTTAGATAGCTTCAGTTTATCTAGTCATACTGAGGGAGGTTGCTTCACAACGTGTCTGAACCGACACCTGCTGAAGAGGTTTCTCTCTGCTTCTGTTTCAGTGTTTAAGATGCGTCTGGGCAGCGTGTCGACGGTGGGAGGGGACCGTCAGCTCGTGCCTACATCCCGCAGCCGCATCCTGAGGTGGGCAGGGGGGGGCGCAGAGAGAGCTGAAGGGGTCGGAGGTGCAATGGCCCACAGTGCTTTGTGGCTGCAAGACGGTGGCACGTGCACATGTCCTGGCTTAGATTCTGCAGAGACAAATGAAGACAGGGAGTCAGAGGGAGGCGAGATAGACAAAACACAAGCAAAAGAAGGAGGAAAGGGGACCCAGGGTAAATGGTATTTCGCCTTAGCTCAAGCTGAAGAGGGAAGACTGGTGCTGACTAGACTGGTGAAGTGGACAAGAGGGGACAAAGAGCTCAAGAAGTTCATCAGAGCTCTCCTTAAACAATCCTGTCCAGAGCTTTAGACAAACATTGCAGACCTGCTCCGTGGACGTAGTTTTGTGGTTGTGGAACCATTTGTAGTATAGAAACAAAGAACGAGTGAGAACATCAGGAACTAGCTAAAAAATAATATTCCGCCAACAATTACTCCAGTAACACTCAGTAAATCACCTGATAACATTTTTATATTCTATGTAAATGAACCATTTAACCAGATTAGTTTTTAGATAAGTGTAAATCTGCATACTGGCCACTTACTTGATAAATTGCTTCCTATTAGGAAAAAAGTGTGAAATCTCACAACAAACAGTGAAAGTCTTCCTTTAGCTCTTATTTTAACCAATCAATCATAAATAATTTACCTTTACTCACCATATCTGTGCTCCCTTATGTAAAATAGAACATCACTGTAGGAAAGCTACTTTTGGGCACGGCTTGAGGAGTCGTGTATCATTCTAATTGAAACAGGTTATTGTGTTGTCTTTTGTTGTGTGTACATTTGTATATACAGAATCAAAATTCAAGCGTTGAGTCATTGAAGAAAATAATCTGGGTTATCCATCACATATTTGGGATGAAGCTGCATAATGGTTTTTCCTTTAATGCTAAAAACAAGTTTCCTGTGTTATCTTAAGTAAACTTTTTATTTTTAGGCATTTTTTCATGGCTAGATTAGTCATGTAATTTTCTCTTTGATTTTTATTTTACTATTTTATTTCTTACTAGTCATTGTCTCAAGATTCTGAGTTGAAATTATTCTGTGGAATGAGTTCCCAGTTTGAATGCGTCACTAAAGAACTACTGAAAATAAGGGCTCAAAACATGAATAAACAAAATCATTCTGATCTTTATTTGGTCTCTCATTTTTATGTTCTGTTTTATGTTCTTTTTTTTGTATCAAACTGAATTCCACTTGAGGATTTTGCTCTCCTAGTTACGTTAGATAATAATCCATGAATGATATTTTGCTTGATCTTGCCAGCATGACAAAGCACACAAGTAGAAGAAATTTAATTCCACCCCGAAACACACCTGCTGATGTTAACTTGGTGTATCGAATGTCTGTCTCACACCGGCTCTCCCCGTCTCATTCTCTTCGCTATCGTTAAGTTTCTAATTATCTAGAGATCTTCTGTGTGTCTGATCAGATGTTTTCTAAAAAGACGAGTTATTTATGTTAGTGTCAGTGTTTGTTTCTCAGTTATATAGTAATTGCAAAAGGTATACTGCCGTGGATAAATAATTCATACTCGCAGGTCTGTTACGCTACCTGTCTTTCTGTACGCACCTCAGTTGAGGTGCGATTTTCAGCTTTGTCATCATCAGTGCTGCTGTGGTTCAGCATTTGCCCAACCTTTCAGAAAACAGGTGAGTATATCTGTTGTTCATGAGACAGGAAGAGAGGCTTTATATTGAAAATTCAACTCACCTGTTGCATGTGTGACACAGAGAGCCTGTGATGTCTATGGTTACCTTGAGTAGAAGCATCTAGAGAGGCACAGTTCTTTATCTACCATGAGACTGAAGCACAGGACTATATCTATGTGAGTCTCTTCTTGTATTATTGAAGAAAGGTTAATCAAAAAAGTTTGTAAAAATTGAAATTTAAGGTGGATTATTCAAATAATGTTTTTACTTGTGTATTATTTTAGCAACACCTCTTCTGCCTGTTTCAAGCATAAGATTAACATTTAAGTTCATAATGAGAAATATAACAATGACGCACCATCTGCTTTGTTGACTGATGATGTTTTTTACACCGATTTTAGATTGGATCCGAACAGTAAATGACAAAATCCCAAGACTATTCTGTTGCTCTCTTTCCTCACAGGGCAGCAACTTTAATGTTTGAGTACATTTGAAAAGGGAACAGTCATGAACACATCCTCTAAACACATCTTATACAGTCAAATGTCAGGAGCAACTTGAATATGACTACAGTAATGAAAGTAATTTCCTTCTACACAGATCAGGATGGTGTCTCCTGCCATCGCGCTGGCCTTTCTTCCCCTCCTGCTGACAATGATCATCAGGTACCGCTACTATTTTGTGCTGTTCTATCGAGCCGTCCTGGTCAGGGTGTGGAAGGACTGCGTTACTGGTCTGAGTCGAGAGGAGCGTGCCTTCCAGCATGTGCTCACTCATGCCATACCCGGAGACCCTGACAGCATTTTGGACGCCTTCGATACTTGGTGCAGCAAAGTGGAGTTCATCAGTAATATTGGACCAAAAAAAGGTGAGAAGACAGTGTATCTCTGCAACCACACATCTGTTTAACATACCTGTTTAATAATACTTCTTATAATAGACTGGGGAGACCAATTTTACAATGTTTTAAAAAAAGGAGTAAAATAAACATGGGTCTGAATCTTTTTCAAGAACCACTTGTGGGTTCTTTATTTTTACAAGCCCAAGTCTTCCAGTGATTTTTATAACAATCTGTAGAGTAGTTTTTTTATTCCTGCTAAAAGTCAAGCTAAAGGAGGTAAAAACAGGAGGAGGATAATGAGCATGATTTTTATGTGGCTTCTCTGTAGGAAAAATCCTGGACCGGCTGCTTATGGAGCACAGCCCTCTGACAGTGCTGGAGCTGGGTGCCCACTGTGGGTACAGCACTGTGAGGATTGCCCGGTCTCTGCCAGTGGGTGCCAGGCTCTACAGTGTTGAGATGGACCAAAGGAATGCTGCCATAGCTGAGAAAGTAATCCGCCTTGCAGGGTTTGACGATGACACGGTGAGACATTTCGCTGTCCAGAGCATCACATATACTTAGACAGGTCAACTAATACACATCTTTATTTACTCTATTGATTGTGGGTAGGATTATACCATTTATGTTGTGTGGTTTCCAGGTTGAACTCATTGTGAGTCCATCTGATGAGGTGATCCCTAAATTGCGGTCTGACTATGGTTTGGAAAGACTGGACTTTGTTTTCATGGACCACTGGAAAAAATGTTATGCCCCTGATTTGCAGGTGACTAGAAAAATCATCACATCTGAATTAGTCATCTTTAAGCTTTTCCTGTCGATCAGAGGAAAGGTTAAAGTTAAAAAGTATATTTCAGTACAGAAGGGAAGTTTTAGTTGCATAGGTCTTCTCTAAAAAAATTTTTTTTAAAAGACATTCTCAAGCAAAATAGATGCAACCGAGGTACTATTTGATTAAATATCTTATTATTTTCCATTCATTATTACCTGGCCTTCATGATACTGCTTTCTTCCTTACAGATGCTGGAGGGCTCTGGTCTCCTAGGGAAAGGGTCCATGATCGTGGCGGACAATGTCCTTTTCCCTGGGGCACCAAAGTTTCTCAGGCACATTCGCAAGAGTGGCCTGTATGAGTGGAAGGTCCACCGAGCCACCCTGGAGTACAGCAAAGGCATCAGAGACGGGATGGCTGAGCTGATGTATCAGGGAATCATCTAGATCCTGCAGACCAGGATCTCAAAAAAGCAGCAAGGGACGGATTGATGACATGTCCATGTAACTTCTTCACTAAAATAACTCCATCCACTCGAAAATGGGTTTTTGAATGGAATTACATTCCCAATAGCGCCCTCTCCTGTGGACAAAGAATGATTTGGATTCATTGGTAATTTTTTACTACACAGCGTCACCGTTTTAATCCTGTTGGATGACTTTGCTCCACATCATTCTCTTCATTCAGCTAACTAATAAGAACAAATAAAAAGTGAAAAACTGTCTTTAGTTAATAAAAAGCTTCTACTGAAACCTGGTAATCTGAAGACAGGAGAAATGTCAATAAGGCTCAATTTTATGTCCTTCCTCTAAAAGTTGGATGGAAACTGTTGTATTTAACTATAAAAACTATTTCAGTGATTAATTGCATAAAAACAGCCAGCAGTGAGTACTGGCATTAAACAAAAATTACATTTCACAACACTAAAATTACCCTGCACTTTAAAAGTAAGTCAACCTAAATCCATCACATCCCTCTGTAACATGTTGCAGTTCACATCCTCCTACTAAGACATTAAAATGTATTTTAAAAATGCTTTAATCAACATAATTAAATTTGATACATCAAACAAGGGTTGTGTTTATTTCAGTACATGTAATAAAAGTCTTAAAAAGCAATAATTTGATTGATGTATCATACATATAATACAATATACTTGCGACAAATCGGCAGCAACAGCAACACCGCCGTTAAATAGAATTATACAATATGGTGCAGTCACCTTCATAAGCAACACATTGTTAATCTGAAAGAACTGTTTGTGCTCAATCAGCTATAGAAGGGCCATATTAATTAACAATTCAAAGGTGAAATGAGCCACCATTGCATGTGTGTATACGTCACACAGCTGGGATCGCTTCACTGATTTGTGTGTCTATGATACAAACAAGAAAAATTCACAGCTGCAACAAAGTCCACACCAATATTTCAAAAATGTGAAGGCAGACACAGCAGTACTCAAAAGCCTCCAAAGCCTCAAAGATGATCAGCAGTGTGATAGGAGATACTTACTGTAATGGATTTTTTTAGGTTCCATCTAAAGTGTGTCAAAGCAACCTTTCATTCTTATCAAAATAGAAAAATACTCTATGTTCCAAAATGAAAGGGCTGCAGTCATGTTTTGAGTGGGGAGCAGGAATCTAGTCCCAGAAAGAAGAACAGGGACTAGTGGTTCTTAGATCATCCATTGGTCTTGGTCTTGATCTGGCCCTTCCATGTCCACCTGTCAGAGAGATTTGTTGCAAATTTAAATAGTAAAAAAAAAGGGACATTAAAAAGGAAAGAAAAGGGCAAAAAAAATTCTGCACATTTGGGATACTTCAACACTGTATTTTAACTTAATTAAAATATTAATTGTTTTACTGCAGTGACAGGAAGAGGTTTGTTGTAAGATTTACATAAAAGCACCTCATTTATCTCGCCGTCATCAGGTGACTCATTATAGTCATTCATCTCATCCATGTCCTGCATGTCTTCTTCATCTTCCGTGTCTTCCTCACTGTCCTCCTCATCCTCATCATCCTCTTCTTCCTCTTCTTCATATCCCCCTTGCTACATAGTGAAGACAGCAGATTTAAATAAAGGGTATCGTATGTCAAACCAAGACACAATTTAAATATCTGTTATAGGTGAGAACACTACATTACATCAAATATGGGTTTCCCTATGGGCATCAGGTTGTTGTCTTTCTCTGCTATGCTCTGCAGCTGAGGTAGAAACAGATCACAAATTAAACTTTGAGCATGAAGAGATGAGGACGGACAGTGTGTTTCATCACACACACTCACCCAGGTTTGGTGCTGTTGCTCCTGCTGGTGCAGCTCGGTCTCGTCCACACAAGGCCGGTCCAAGTTGAACCACAAGGACTCCGTTATCCGCGGGAAGAGAGAGGGGAACAGCGTCGACATGTCTTACAGACTGAAGCGACATGAACAGTAGTTTGCTTGAATTGTGGCTATACGTAATTTTCACAAGAGAACTAAACATTAAATACCAGGTGTCGCCACAGAAATTGAGCCGCAATGTGTGTGTGTCGAATAGATGAGACTAAACAGCACAACATCTGGTGCAGACATGGGAAATTAAGTTTGTTTACATGCGATTTGAGGTCTTCCCACTTTTGAAGATTAAACTCTGAGACTTAACATCACAACTATTAATTTAAAGGGAGAAATGATGTGTATAATATATTTTTCATCAGACAATTGGTCGTGAAACAGCGGCCAATGCAAGTACTGTACCTGCCAATGTCCTGTTCAGGGTTTCGAAAATTTCAAAACAAATGTTACCGGAAGTTGTTGATGTTCGCCAGGAAATACCTCCGACGTCCCGCTATCCGACTTCACTATGGTTCCGCTGTAAAGGCAACCCGAGCGCCAGGGATTAGAAGCAAAAGCGATAACGTATTTACGGTACATAAACCATTATAGGAAATTGATTTTAATGTTAATAACTTGGCTACGTAGTAATAAAAGTTACTGTGTGTTTTTATTGATAAATTCCACAATTATTTACTATTGGTCTCTCCCTCTCGTTTAATGTTTTTACAATGTAGACATCTTAATTGGTAAATGAGGGCAATATATTTGTACTTCATTAGATTTCTAAGAGGAAAATGTTCCAAAATGTTCATATAAACCATGTTGCCCTCAACCTGCAACCGTAGCAACATAATTGCTTTCTTTGACAGAATGTTGCATCCTGTTTCTACCATTAAGTTATTACATCTTTTACAATGTGTTGTTTCCATTTTTGTCATGTTTTACAGTATACATCAACGCTGTTACATTTTTAATTTGTTTTAGCAATAGCTTTTAAACTCCATACCATACTGCCATATTGCTCTGTGACAATCATATTTTGCATGTGAGTAACATAATAGGCATCAGTCCGTTTCCTCTATGTTCCAAACACAAAGAGCAGCCTAGTGAAAGACATCATTCTTTGTGAAAGCAAACAGCTGAGGAATCAAGGCACCCTGTAGACTTTGGTCACACTTTTGAAGTATGGGACAATAGTATGTTTGCTTTGTGTGCATCGCTGATGTATTGGAACTAAAACAATGAGTTGCCTTATTAATATATTTCTATCATTACTTTTTTGATTTATCTCTATTTTAATGCACTTCAACATAGACAAGGTGGAGTAAATTGAGTGTAGCTCAAAAGCAAATCTCTCATGCCAACTAGGGTGGAGATTCAAAAGGAAGGCTAAAAAAAATAACCCTAACTCAGAAAAAATGTTTTATTGGGCTCACAATGTTACCTCCTCCCTTGGAATGTGGTGCAGAAAATTCATGACATTGTTATGAAGGCTGGAGTAATTTCATTTTGATCTCTGTCATATGGTGACAATTTCCTCCTCTGAGTCATGACATTACAATGAGGTTGACCTTTTGATGACGTAAACAGAAAATGCTAGAACTTCATTATTCTATCCTGTTGTCACAAAGTCCATTTGAATTCTTGTGTTATTGAAACTACGATGACCTTGACCTTTGAGCTTTTATCATTCCATGTTTCAAACCAAGTTTTACCAATAGTTCAGGAATATTAACACACCACTGCTATTGCTGGCATAGAGGCATCATATTTATACATTTACATTATATAAATGTAATAATATACCACATATATGTACAGAACATACAGAATATGTCCTATAAACAACATTACATTGTGCACATTGAGGTCTTTTAAAGAATACGAAAAGTTACGATTTCACTGGTTTCCAACTTCTTAAAACTGAAGTACTACTTCACCAAAGCTAATGGAGATCACCAATAGATCACCATATCTCAAAAACCAAGCATGCAGTCACTTGGTAATGTATTATAACCCATTCAGTACATTCTGAATAAATGAAAAAGTTGTTTATGGAAAATAGCTTTAAAAAATAGGAAAGAATTACTGCCTTCACAGGTCATACTGACCATCTCAGATGCCCAATGTGTGTGTGTGTGTGTGTGTGTGTGTGTGTGTGTGTGTGTGTGTGCGCGCACGCACGTGAGTGAAACAGTAAAGTAGACCTTGAGATAAGACAGAGCCATAACAAGATGTAATAAAACAATTAATTCACATTGCCTATTACTCAAACTCTCTGCCTCTCTCTCTTTCTTTCTCTCTCTCTCTCTCTCACACACACACACACGCACACGCACGCACACACACACACACACACGCACATACACACACATGCACCAGACTTTAGACTTTGGAGACATATTAATTTCAAGTAAGTCAGGGTAGCCTTCATTTCTGTGACATACCACCCACACAAGCATGCATGCGGAGCTCCTTGAGTTCTAGATTGTTAGAAGCCACAAGGAAAACTGATTTGTAGGATTATCTCTTCTGGAAGTATCCAATACAGAATCATGTGAGTTCATTCTTTTTTTTTTTCTCTTTTAGAACCACTAGTTAGTCTGTGTAAAATACTATTTCTTGTGTTTTCATATGCGGTCATCAAGTAAAATACTTTTCTGCTCATTGATTTGATAAAATGTTCAAAAGTTACTAATTTGTGTAGAAGCCTAGCAAATGATTATGGATAAACATAGAGCACAGACAATCCCAAAATAGCTATTTTTAAGTAAAACATTGGTGGGAAGGTGAAGCTAAAAAAACATATTTAAGCTGTTCCGTCAGCATTTTTCTTACAGCAGGTAGAATTTTTTTGCACTGAAATGTAAATCCGAATAGAGTGGATATAAGGAGAGGAAATATGACTTTTCACACAATTGTCACTTATGGTAACCATATGACTTTTTGTGTGTGTGTGTGTGTGTGTGTGTGTGTGTGTGTGTGTGTGTGTGTGTGTGTGTGTGTGTGTGTGTGTGTGTGTGTGTGTGTGTCTGTATGTGATTTTATACCTTGCTACAGAACAATGTGGATTGCTCTGACCTTGCTCCTAGCCTTCTCCATTGGCGCTCTTTCTCAGGACAAACTAAATATGTGTTTGGATGCCAAACACCACAAAACAGAGCCTGGCCCTGAGGGACAACTCTACAGTCAGGTGATGGCTATAAATGTTACAAAACCTCAAAGATAAAATTGAAATGAACACAGGAGATTTCTTATTCTTATGAGATGTTCTTGGTGCACTGACTTAATGTGATTTTTTTTTCCTTTTTCTATTCCCAGTGTGCACCTTGGCGTGACAATGCATGTTGCACAGCAAACACTAGTGCAGAAGCCCATGAGGATAACTCCTACCTGTACAATTTCAACTGGAACCACTGTGGCATCATGAGTGACAAGTGCAAGAAACATTTCATCCAGGATACCTGTTTCTATGAATGTTCACCTCACTTGGGACCCTGGATCCAAGAGGTGTGTAAAAAGACTTTTCACCCTTCTGTACTGTATGTTCATATCCAGAACACTAGATGGCAGCATAAGAAGTTGAAAAGAGTTGGAAGTTGCTTTCAGTCAGCATCATTTTAGCAATAAATTATTTTTTTAAAAGCTCAATTTACAATTCATTGAGACATTTTTCATGCCTCCCATTTTTGTAGAACTTAAGAGTCACCTGGTAGATCATAACATATACAGTAAATTACTTCATTCATATGAAATACTTATAATGTAAAGACTCATTTATGAGCATGTGTGTGTAGGTGGATCAGAGTTGGCGTAAGGAGCGCATCTTAGATGTACCTATGTGTAAGGAAGATTGCCACAGTTGGTGGGAAGACTGCAAGGGGGATTTCACTTGCAAAAGTAATTGGCACAAGGGATGGGACTGGAGCTCAGGTATGTCCCACAATTCCAAAACATGCACACAAACACACTAATTCACAGTTTTACATAAAAAACATGAACTCACTGTTGAACAAGTTCAAACCTTCTAATAAATCAAATTTACTGGATGTCCGGCAATACTTCAGACATAGTCAGGACCATGATTTGGATCTTCTGATGCACTGTTCCTCCACAGGTACAAACCATTGTCCTGCAAACAAAAGGTGCCAAAATTGGACATCAGTTTTCCCCACGCCCAAGTTCATGTGTGAAGAAATCTGGTCAAATTCCTACCTGTACACCACAGACACCAAAGAATCAGGCCGCTGCATGCAGCTCTGGTTCACTGGAACGAACCCCAACAAGAAGGTAGCTGAGTATTACCTCAACAGCGCACATCAACACCAAAGTGCTGCTTCAGTCATGCTCCTTTTCCTGGCCTTTGCATCTTTCTTTGTAGTAATGTAGTGAAATCAATCCCTTGATCTATCTTGCATCACCTTGGTTCTATGTATAAAACTGGTTTCAAATGTTTTTTCCACTCTCTGTTGCTTTTTTTTATTATCAAGACTCCAAGTTAGTAATTAGACACGACTGCATCCTATTGAAGAGGAAATCCTTACTTTTTTAAGTAACAAAATGCATCTAGCAGTCAATAAATTCTATTTAGATAGATAGATAGATAGATAGATAGATAGATAGATAGATAGATAGATAGATAGATAGATAGATAGATAGATAGATAGATAGATAGATAGATAGATAGATAGATAGATAGATAGATAGATAGATAGATAGATAGATAGATAGATAGATAGATACTTTATTAATCCCAGAGGAAATTGTATATATCCACTGCTCAGGCATTACATAACAAATAATACTGGATAAACACCAGGAGAAAAAGAAACACTGACATCAGAGGACATACCACAAGACATACACTACACTAACAGACACATGCAGCACTAACAGGACTTATATACTAAACTATAACTAAAATATAAACAGTATAAAATTAAAATATAAACAGTATAAAAAATTATATATATATATATATATATATATATATATATATATATATATATATATATATATATATATATATATATATATATATATATATATATATATATATATATATATATCTGTGTGTCATCCTCAAGCTCGGGTCCTCTACCAGATACCACCCCACAAGGGTGAGAGGGACATTTTTATATATATATATATATATATATATATATATATAACAGTATAAAATTAAATTTAAATTAAATTAAATTAAATCCATTCAACCCCGTGCTGACCTCGCCACCTCTCCCCCGCTCCTCCTGAGAGAGTCATTGTACCCCCTGATGGCACGGGGCACGAAGGAGGACCTCAGCCTCTCTGTGGAGGCGCTGTGTGACAGCAGTCTGCCGCTGAAGGCGCCTCTCTGCTGGGAGAAGATGGTGTGTGTTCATGATAGCCTTAATTTTAGACATGGTCCTGCTCTCCAGAAGCATATCCACAGAGTCCAGGCTCAGCCTGACCACTGAGCCCGCTCTGTGGATGAGTCTGTTCAGACGGTCCATATCTCTTTTCCTGGCCCCCCCACCCCAACACACAATGGCGTATTACAGCACACTGGAGACTACGGACTGATAGAACATGAGAAGGAGCTTAGGACAGATGTTGAAGGAGGCCAGCCTCCTCAGGAAGTACATCCTGCTTTAGTGCAGTGTTTTACAAATTAACATTGAAATTTGCAGAACTTGAATACCCCAAAGTGTTGCGCTGAAGAATAAATGTATCCAGTATCCTTATCAACCTTAATTGAAGAAAATCTTAATAAAGTATCACTGTACTGTAAGCATTAAGTGCTCAGTCTGTGCTAAAATAAACTTTCATACATTAACAGAGAAGTTTTTTTATTGAGAATGTGTTCAAAATGTGGATCTGCTTCAGAACGCCACCTCATATACTGCTCTGGCTTACTTTCTCAATGTGTCACAAGTCCTTGTGTTTTTCTCTGTTTCTTTCCTACTGTAGTCCTTTTAGAATCGTTTTTCTATATCATATCTTGTCCACCCAGCAATCAGGTTTGTGTGCATGAAGTTGTGATTTGGAAATTGTCTGTGTGTGAATAAATAAATGAAATCAAATCCAAAATGATGGATTGTCAACTCTCCTTTTTTAGAACATTATTCCATCAAGATAAAAAGAACAAAACACTCACACAGACATACAAACCAAATATTACGTTCACCACCAAAAGGCAAACATGAAATAAACCAAACATATAGACAAAGCAAGGAGGAACATGCCAGACGCTGCTGCATACTCCAGATAAATTACATCAACTCATGAAATCAACTAGTGTTGAAAATGTACAACTGGCCCAGGAAATGTTTTTCTATGCGTGGTCCCGGCGATCATACAATCACGTGACCATTTTGGGCCAGCTAGTGGTTAGTGGTCTCTGCTGCTGGGTAATTATGAAGTTCCTGTACCATGTGTGTGTGTGTGTGTGTGTGTGTGTGTGTGTGTGTGTGTGTGTGTGTGTGTGTGTGTGTGTGTGTGTGTGTGTGTGTGTGTGTGTGTGTGTGTGTGTGTGTGTGTGTGTGTGTGTGTATACATGTACGTGTACCAATGCCACGTCTCAATACATCCAGATCTTTGAAGCCTTATGATTGGTTAACTGGTGCATGTTAAAGATGGGACAATATGAAGACTGGATCTCCGCTCATCAGAAATGAAGCCTTTTTATGCATATTTTATGCATATTTAATTTATTAATAAGGCCTGAGATAATGTGTCTCAAGATTTTTAAAGGCAATTCTGTCAGCAGTGGCTCTCTGAAAATGTGGTCTTACACTCAAGCATCTTTTCTGAGGTTGATAAATGACATCCTTCCTGATGCTACCACTGTATAATTTAGCATTAATAGTTCAGCTGAAATCCAAAGGCCACTTTTTTCTGTCTTCTTCTCCTGCATGAGTTGGAGTTAAAAAAAAAATCCTATTCAAGGAGAAATATGATCTTAAATGGGCATTGAAAAAGTTTGGTAATACTAGAGCCATAATTTAAATACATGCATTGTAAAAAAATCTCGAAGATCTTTTAAATTTTCAACAAAAACCATAATTTTGTTGTTAACCCACAGAATTCCCTTCCCAGTTAAATTAATATAATATTTACAGATGTCAATGGAAAAGAATGCATTTAATAAGCAATATGCACACAGTGAAAGAACAATGCAATAATGTGAAGCAACACTTACATGTGGTGACAAGAATGTCTTCCTACACATTACAGAAGTCTACCATTGTATGGGTAATACTGCTGAGTCATGAGACATTCACGTTGGTTCACTTTTCAGATATTTACACATACCGGTATATCATGTTTCAATGTAGCTTCAGCATAGTTAGAGAAAAGAATTAATAGATTTTTAAAAATATAGATATATTTTGTTTGATCTCATTCATATGAGACCCACGAAGGAAGAGTAAAGTCATGTGTCATTCATCATCCATCAAAAAAATACTGTCACTATATAAAATTACAGTAAAAGTGTAAAGGTAATACATGTACTTTGGTCTCTTTGGGATGATGCTGACAATCGTCCGCAACGTGATGACTTGCAACACTTTTACAATCTCTGTTGGTTCAGACAATAAACCGAATATTTCAAGAGTCTCTCTCTCTCTCTCTCTGTCTCTCTCTCTCTCTCTCTCTCTCTCTCTCTCTCTCTCACACACACACACACACACACACACACACACACACACACACACACACACACACACACACACACACACACACACACACACACAATCATACAGTGTGCTGCCGTGGTCAAAAATAGATTTGGGATGACTGCTGTCTCTGTAGCTATTAATACTCCACTTTTCTGAGGTCATTGGCAACACAAACCATCCTGCCCAACTTTCACCCCCTCTCGCCTTCATTTTAACTCTACCTCTTTGTACGTGTGTGTGTGTGTGTGTGTGTGTGTGTGTGTGTGCACGTGTGTGTGTGCGTGTGTGTCTGTGTGGCGTGTTCATACCACATTTTAGGAGCCAGACTGAGAAAAAAAAAATGAATGGCTGAATCAGGATAACGTGTGATCTCTGCATGTTTCCTGCTTGTTATTTCCTGTATTTTGAAAGTTAGCTCTCTTGGTAGACAGTTACGCTTTCTGGGTGAATGTCAGTGTGGGAGTGTGTGTGTATGTGTGGGAGTTCAGGAGAAAAAAAAAGTATTGGATACCTACATTGTGTTGAAAATTTTATCAACCTGACCTCCCAGGTCATGGCCTCGCTTCGCTCCATTAAATGCAGCAACAGCATGAAATACAAAAACAAAAGTAGGAAGGGAGATTTTTACATTTTAAGGGAGAGCGACGTGGTATCAGTAATTGCAATATTTTTAATTTTACATTGATAGTTTTATATCCATATGAGTGAAAAGCTCAGCTGATTATAAATGTATGTGAGCCGCTTTAAAGATACATTCCAAATCCTTATAATTTAATGTACTCAACAGTTCATACTCCCAGAACGAGGAATGTTGAACTTCACATGTCCGATCTTCATTGGCAGAACTATTCACACAGTGAATTCTCCCATGTTCACACAGTGAATAGTTCTGTTGAATATTATACTTAAAATTATACTATTTTTCTCCCCTGAAAGCCCTTCCAACAATTTCCATGACTATCCTGTTCATGATCTGGATCTTCTTGTTTTCTTCATACGGTACTGACAAATATTGCTTTGTCTGGCAATGCTGAAGAAAACAAAAGAAAGAAAGAAAGAGGGGAAATGATCCAGAGTCTCTATCTCAACCTGCAACCAGCTAAAGCAACCACCAATTCTCCTATTCACTGGAGTAAATGCATTGTTTTGTATGTGAAAATTGGAAGAAGGTTAGAGAATGTAGTTAGTCTCTGAATCTCTTTAGTATTTAACCTCTTACTTAAAGTAAGTTTCCACAATTTATTTGAGTTTATACTCCCAGTGTCGGTTTATTCCTCCATCCCTCCATATAATTTAAATCTGTCAAGAGACAGAGGTAGGTATGAAGGGGGAAAAGCTGTGGTTGAGTTTATCACCGAGATAAAAGTGTCTTAACGGAAATACATAGCGTGTGGTTTTATTTTGAAAATCAAAAAGCGGAAGTAAAAATATTGACACACTTCAACTCTTCCCCGCTGTTCCTCTCCGGTCTCCTTGTGTTAATTTACATACCCTGATTTCCGTGGGACTGGGAAGCGAAAAAAAGTAGGGTGGGAAGTATTTTAGGAACCGAGGAAACATTCGCCAGCGGCACAATTTAAGAACTTCACACCATTTTCCTTGTCGGTGCTGTCGCGCCTCCTTCCTTACGTCAGAAGAAGCGTACGTCACATATATGTGCGTCTTTTCACCCCCAGCGTTTCTCCGACTTGGATTCTTGCCCTTGGGAGGTTTCTGGAGAGGCTGTCTTGAGTTGAGCCCGGTTTGAAGGGCTGTGGCCATGGCCGGGGGTGGCGGCGGCGGCGGCGGCGGTGGGGCTTCTCCTTTGGGGCCCGCACCGCCGATGTGGTATCACCGGGACCTGAGTCGAGCGGCGGCCGAGGAGCTCTTGGCTCGGGCCGGGAGAGACGGCAGCTTCCTGGTGCGGGACAGCGAGAGCGTCACCGGAGCGTACGCTTTGTGTGTGCTGTGAGTAGCTTCATCATAACAACGACTTTTACTTTTACTTTTACTTTAAAAAGGTTAGTTAAAGCTTTATCTCTCTTTTTTTTTTTTTTTTTTTTTAAATTGAATAGTTAGTCTTCAGTTTGGCTTCAATGTTGTCCTGCCAAGTTTTTACCAAGTTGTACCCACAACTTTTTCATGAACAGACGTTCAGCCCTGAGACACACATATCCTCCTTGAACCAATATCAAACAAACCTTCATCCACATTTATTTGTTTACGTTGTTTTTAAGTCAAGACAGTGTGTCTGCCCGGCACTCAAACTCCAGCATGGAACAGAAACCTGACGTCTGTTCTGTCTGATGTGGTTCTTCTAGTGCCGTTTTTACAGGCGCTGAAGCTGAGCGGTGGTGGAGGTAAATACACCCATGTGATGGGCTGCTGGGGCAGAAAGGACATTTTAATTTAAGGCTCATATAAGATCAGGGTAATTGGTGCTCCATCTGTTTACCCTGGCATGCTGGGTTCTCACACAATCTTTCATAAAATGGCAACGTGCTGGATGTTATGTGTGGGATTGATTTCAGTGCAGATGCAAAGGGATAAATAAAGTGATTAAAACTTCTATTTGCACAAGATTTTGTTACCAAATAGCCTCCATGTTTGTTTTTTGAGGTGGAAGAAGTGTCTGTGTGCAGACATTGACCGCCAGTAGTCAGACGAGTCCAAGGAACAGTGGATATGGGATGTGAACGTTTAAAATGACCCTTATGAGTCACCCACCTCCCCAAGGAAGTGTCCACACAAAGTTAATCAGGTGCAAAGAATGTAAGAAGCCTGACCTTCGCTGTGTCAGCGGATGATTCTAACATTGACTTGAACTCCAGCCCCGATCCGTTTGCCCCCATGCTGAGTTCATTGTGTGCCTGTGACTATGGACAGGTTACCTCTTGTGTAAACTCCTTATATTATAACCCAAACAGAATAAAAAGCTCTGCAGACCCATTAAATAACAGCCATCAGCCTTGCATTGTCCAATGCAGTATGTTTACATGAATTAAAAAAAAAAGCGCAGTTAGAAATAAATGGAAAACCTGGGCTGAATGAAATGGGAGAAAACATGACAGCACACAGTTAATAAAGACACCCTGCGACATGTCAGACATCTGCATTGATAATGCATACCATAAATATTTATCAACACATCCTGTCTGACATGCAAGTACATGTAAAGATCAGAATTAAGTTAAGTTGACAAGATTTGATCCAGCAGTGAACTTTAGCCTCTGTTGACAGCCGAATTATTCCCACAAAAATGCAAAAGGACTTTGCAAAATGTGCTTTTCATTCCATTCCTACTATACATGTACTATATCTCAAAGAAAGAGCTCAAAGCAAATGACAGAAGTGATGAATACAAGTGACAATAACCATTTTCATCCCTTGCTGCATGTGCTGCTAATAAGGAAAACCAATCTTTGACCAACCAGATTCCTTGCATCCATACATCATCCGTTTCCGGAATTTTATTCCCGTCCCCACCTCTCCCTTCCTCTCCCCTCTCCCCTTTCACCTTTCACAGCATGAACTTCTCAGAAAGCTTCCTTTATGATGCATAAAGCTCATTACCATCAGGCTTTAGCCAAACCTTAGTATTTAGAAATGTTGTTGCTTTTGCATCCAATTTCTTTTAAAGAACATGCTATTATCCTATTATTTGATCACATCTTTTTCTTAATTGGTTGCGTAGTTGTAATGGTAGCAGCTGTGATCTATTTCTTTGGTTTTCTAACTCATATTTTTTTTTAATTTATTTGTCACCTGTCTGAAATATATTACCAAAAACAGAAGCTTCATTTTAACCTCAGTGTACTGTAACAAAGTTTTGCAATAGTTACACAGTAAATACATCAGCAGAAGCCGTTGCATAATTAAGTTATGAAAAGCTCTGTGATTTCATTGATTTAAGAGATAAATATGAGCGAAGCAGTTGTTCAATACTGTGATTTTCTCTTGACACAGTTGGGGTTCAGTCCTCGATGCAAATGAGAATCCTGTGATGCTGTCTTCATATCCTTTTAAAGAAACAGCACTTCTTCATTGAATTGTCAGAATGAATTTTTGTTGAGTTGTGCTTTAAAATTAATCAAAGTTTTCCAACTTTTTTAACAGCTCCAAGGTTTCTCGCGTTATTGAGCTGTTACATTGGGTTCCCTGTCCCTATGAGTTTCAGAAGACAGTTGGCAATTGAGGGAGGAAATTGGCAAACATAGTAAAACATCAGGAATATTTAAAAGCATTTCATCACCTGTGAACTGTCAGAAAGAATTTCATCACCATGTGGGCAGTGTCTCCTGCAGTGTGGGTGTGGTGGGTATTGATTCTATTTTTAATGATCTTGTTGGTGCTTAATTTTAGTATTTTATGGACTCTTTAGGTAGTTCTAAATTTAATTAGATTTTTTAAAGAATAAATAATCACAAGCAACCAAAAATTATTGTTTTCAAGATGGGGAAAAAAATAAATTTCTCCTGCACAGATTGTATACAGAGATGTGTGGATCACATCAGGATTGGAAGCTGATACTGACATTAGATCAAATTAGTCTCAGCCAGTGTTGTCACATTATCAGAATGACATGTATGTCTGTGATCACCGTTTTCCAGTTGCGTCCATGTGACAACCCTTGAAGCTGTGGAGGAACAGAAGATATGGTCAAGCAATTCAATTCATGTCTGCTTGTAACATTTTTTTTTTTTAAAGACTTTTCCAGGAAATAAAATCTGAATCACAAGGAGCGTGAAAAGCCTCCATATGGCTGAATGGCACCTGTTTTTGTCATGACCACAGCAGATTGTACTGGAAGCTCGGGGCTGATGTTCATAGCAGGTCCTGATGTTGAAAGTCCTCTCATTTGTCTTTTAACGTTCCTAAATTAAATCAAATAAACCCAGCTACTGTTGAACTTATGCAGCAACAGTGTGTTTGTAAATGATGACAGTGAAATAATACCTTAAAATTGAAATGATCAAGAGGCGTGGTGGTGATTTTTTTCTTTTTTTTTTACCCAAAGATACTGTACAAATTTCCTCTTTACTCTCAACACAGATGGGTATTTCCTTTTTAAGGGTTTTGGAGACACCAGTGCATTCAGGATGTGTTTCCACTCTGCTGTTAGTGTCTGAGAATAGACTGGCGGAGGTCATGTGTTTTTGTTTGCTTGTGACTTTGCAGAAGTTTTTATTTCAGGACACGTTTGTGTTTCGCTTCCTCTTTCAGTCTGGAGTCTTTTGGTTAGTGTGTTTGAGAAAGTGTTCTGAGAAGAGGCAGTTATTTGATGGAAATAAGATAATCTAAAGATATAGCTGAGAGGTTTCTGCTACTTATATTTAGTGTTTGTGTGCAAAATTGGATGCTGCAGATGATGTAACTGCAAAAAAATGTTTTATCTTCAGACTTTGCAGCAAAAAAATAAAATATTTGCTCATTATTTATGAATAGAGCAAAAAAATTTCTCTTCTATACAAAGGGTTAATGCACAACCGTCATGTTGATTGTGTCTTTGCATCTGTGAGATGCTAATATTTTTGTTTTTACATTAGCAATAGCATTAGCACTGACCCTCTGTGTGTGTTTGAAATTTATAAGTATCTCTTAAAAACTTTCCCAGCTCCGGTCTCTTCATTGATTTCTGCTGTGATCATGCATTAAATGTGATGAGGACATGCAAGCATGTAGAAAGATAATATAGAAAATGCAAAACCTCTGGTATCACAAAGCCAAGAGAAACATCCATACTCCCCTTTTGCATATATATCTTCTGTTTGTGATTAGTCCTTGTTATATATAAGTAAAATTATTCATGCGGCTTTTTCCTGGATTTGTCCACTCTGTTATTTCTGAAGATTCTTCAGATTCCCCCATGGTTTTTCCTTTTATTTAGGCTGCACAGTTTGGAGTTTCGGCATCATCGTCGTCAGGCGTATACGTGCAATAGTTAAATTGCAGGACTTGAAAAATTAAGCAGTCCTACGGTAAATTAACGCCACCATTACTGCAGCTTTCTTAGAGCTTTATACAAAAGAAACTAGAGTTCTGGACTGTGTTGATGCCTGAAGTCAGTTTTCAGTGTTTGTTCGCTGTAAACTGACCAGATGCACTCAGTGGAGAGGAGGCAGTCATTACCTTCAACACAAGCTATTGTTGACAACACACACACATTGTATGATGGGTCTGTATCTATCCCATAATAAACCTCTATCCTCCTCCCTCCCACTGATACGACTTTGCTGCTGCTGAAACAATAGTATTTATTCCACAGACCTACAGAGGATCTTGTCAGCTGCCAACAGGAAAACACACACACACACACACACACACACACACACACACATACACACAAACACAAAAAAAACACACACACACACATACACACACACTGCAGTGACTCAGGATTATGTGCCACTGGACCTGCAGGGTTTTCTGATTATAGAAGAGGTTATGACTAGCAACAAGCTGATCAATGTGCCGTCCACCAGACGACACTGAGAGCTCCAACCTCCCCTTGGACAGCCCATAGCAGCGCACACCCAGCGTCATGGTAACCCATCAAATTCTTTGTGTGTAACTCACAAAAATGGTCCAAAAAGCAACATTCAGAAAGTGTCAAGAAATCCTGACTCGAGGAAAGGAAATCTTTACTCTGTGTTTTCAGAGGCTCAAACTTTATATTAACTTAATTCTAGGGTTTATAAAGGGATGAAAGAAATAATCTCCTGTGAAAATATATAATCCAAACCTTTTTTTGTTTCTGTGGGACTTTGACCAGAAAAGACCAGATAAACACTGAACAGTGGATTCATCACTCCTTCAGTTTATATAACACATACACACTTAGATCTTGTAAATAAGCAGAAGATCACCAGCAGTCAAAGCATGAATCATGCGTTTTTACAAAGGCTGCTTTCCCAGCTCCCACCCTCCTAAACAGACACACAACCCCAACACTCAGCACGCACACCAACAGATAGAAACCACGTCATTTGCTTGGCAAATTGAACATTGTGAGTATGGTCCAGTGAGCAGACGCGAGGAGCAGACATGAAAATCATTAAAGTCCAGCTGGCGGCTGCAGGCGTGTGTTCACTCACAATGTCAGGCCATCGATCTGCTGTAAAAAAAACGGTTTTCAGCTCAATCAGAAATGCGAGTCACACACTTTGATACACATTTTTCTGGCTGACACCCCAGATTGAAAGGGGGACCAGCTCACCTGTAATCTGACTAGTGATTGTGTTTAATGGTGGCTGCTTTTATTTTGTGTTATCAGTGTAACACGACCAGGTTCAGCTCTGCACTACTATATCGTGCTGCCGTAACGATAATACTTCCTTCACAACTGTGACAGACAGCGACAGGTTGAAGCTCTCGAATATGCAAACACACACACACCCCAGCACTAGAATGTCCACTGTTGTCAGCCCTGAAGTCTACGTTGTTGTTTTTTAATATCATGCAAGTCATTTCTCCTTTTATTTTTTCTGCCTGCTTTTTTCTTTTCTCTGATTTCTCCATTATCTTTCTCCGCAGGTTTCAGAAGCATGTCCACACATACAGAATCCTCCCGGACGATGAAGGATTTCTGGCCGTCCAGGTACAGAGGACACACACACATACACACACACTCAGCAAAGTGCACACATCCTCTGCGGAGGTTAATTTTGCGTTCGTGTGCGCAGCAAAAACGGTATTTGCTTCAGTAACAGCTGGCAGGCTGAGATGCTTTTGTTGGCTCAGATCTCTCATACACACACGCACGCACACACACACATACACACACACCAACAGCAGCCTCTTTGTGCATTGTGCCCAACAGCTGTGGTGTCCCTGCCACACACACACACACACACACACACACACACACACACACACACACAGACACGCTGTCTCAAACACTCACTCGACAACATGGTGCTTCAGACTTTCGTGTCGCCGCACCACATCTGCTGCGTGAGTTTGGAGGTTTTAGCTGTGAAAATAAAAAGGAGCTTAATTTTCCTTCTCGGAATATCTTTATAGGAAATGTTTGCTGAAACAATTCTTCCTGGTTTGAATTATATTTAGACCATCAGGTCAGGTTTGCTCCCGCAACATTAGAGTTACATAGTGCCCTTAAATACCCCAATTCTCAGCCTGAAAAGAAACAAGCTCATCCACGTTGTTACCGGTTGAAAGTTCCAACTCCTGCTCTGTGATGTGTCCCTTCCCTTCCTCATTGCCCCCACGTTTCCCTCAGACCTCCCAGGGGGTGCAGCCGAAGCGTTTTAAGACGTTACTGGAGTTGGTGTCGTTGTACCTGCAGCCCAGCCAGGGTCTGGTCACCACCCTGCTTTACGCCGTCGACAGAGAGGAAACGTCCTTCAACGATGACCGGGACTATTCAGGTACCTCCAGAGGTCGTGTCAGCACGGGTGCACACACAGTGAGGGTCGTCCTTTTGTCCAATGCTTGCTCTCCTTTTCTGTGATTGGTAGATGGAGAGGATGAGAAACCGCCCCTACCCCCTCGCTCTGCCTCCACCTCCACTCCCCCTGGACCAGAAACAGTGACTGATGGGTAGGTTTTTAATAACATAAGCATCAAGCAGGACATAAAGCTACTTGTAGCATCTTGTCCAACAAGATAGTCAAGACCCTACTGGAAACACACGCACATACACACACGGAGGAAGGATGTTGCTCCACTCTGAACTCAAATACGTCACACATCAGCAGAAGTCATTGTAAAAATAAATAAAACATTTACACATCCACTCATTTTCACCATTCCTATTACACTAATACACTCACACATCATGTTGCCATTGTTGTGTGTTAACATCAGCAAACGCGCACACACACACACACACACACACACACACACACACACACACACACACACAAACACTACTGTATGTCGACGTCCTGTACTCTCCCTGCGACCTCCCACCTCCGTCTGCCTCTTGAAGGAAATCCACATCCTGTTGAAAGCTGCATTCATCACAGATGGTGCGAGGCTTTAATGGAGATGGTTGAAGTGTTTGTGCACACACACACACACACACACACACACACACACATGAGTATGTTGCTCAGATCTGTGTATATTAATGAACAAAGGTCATCACCATCTCAGTCTACTTTCAGTTTCCAGTCGTTAGTAACAAGAACTTGTGTGCTGTTGAAACCGTTGTTGTGTGTCTGTAGTTTTTTGGCCATAATAAAAGTGCTGAATAGGCTAAAACACCACAATGAACCGTCTATATGTTTCTAGACCGCAGAGTAAAACTATAAAGGGAAGCTGCTTTCCTCTCTTGACTAAAACCTTTTTAATGCTGTGTCAGAAAATAACAGTGCCATGTTTAACAACCGCAACACTTTTTTGGAAGTTGCACAGGTGTAGTTGGTGAACCAGTGTGTCGGGGGCCGGGGGGTATTCTGCCAGCTCGGTAGGGTAAATGAGTGTGTGCGTGCTTCGGTGTATTTGTGTCTCTAGATGTGAGGGTAGACATAAGTCTGCTCTCTGTCCTGGAGGAAGTGGGTTCTTCCAAAAACCCTGAGTTGACAGAAGCAGCGGTTACACACACGCTCGACAGACACGTCCACCGGGAAGCAGATGCAAACGATGCTGGATTGCTCTTTCAGATATGGGGGGGGGGGTTGTGTCTGTTTCACTTTACATTTAGGTATTTAAAATTGAATCATGCATAAGATGCTTCTTAAGCACCATAAACAAAACATAAACTCACATCTTCAAGACCTGTAGAAAACCAATATTCTTTCTCTTTGTCCCTCGTGTGTGCGTGTGTGTGCATGTGTGTGTGTACACATAGAGTATATATACACAGTATGTTTGTGAGAAAGGAGAAAATTATATTATGAATTTTAAGAATAGTTTGGGTTTGTTTTTTTGTCCAAAATGTCAGAAATAAAATCATTTTAGGGGTTTTAGTGGGTTCCAAACTGTCTGTAGGTGTGAGTGTGTGGTTGAGTGGTTGTTTCTCTTTCATGTGGCTCTGCGGTGCACTGGCGTCAAGCCCAGAGTGTCCCCCGTCCCTTGCTCATAAGTCTGTTGGGATAGGCTAAAACAGCGGTAAAGAAGATGAATGAATTAATATTTTACTGTGTTATGGTATGCCCTGTAAAAAACAATGTTTTCAAATGCGGCAGATCAAATGACACAAATGCAGCTGTGGGTTCTGTCCCTCTATCTCATTCCACTTCCACATTAAAACTTAAAGCTTGTCAGCATTGTTTTATCTGAAGTTTTCAGACACGGGTTAATCTTAAAATGAAATATGTCTTTTTATTCTTCCGGAGCTTCTTCCTTTTTATTTTCATTACCATGGTTACAAGTTGATTTAATTGGATTTGGCTTTTGTTTTTTTCACAATAATAGGATTGTATTGCTAAACACTAGCAAATAACTAAGAGGACCCAAGCACATGGTAGCTTGTGTCCCTCAGCCGTGTTCAGCTTTCTGTAAACTTATTGAGTCGAGTGCGCCTGAAGCAGAGGATCCTGAGTCTCAAATGCTTGTTTGTGTTTGTTTTAGTGCACCGGCGGCGAATGGCCTGAGCACCATCTCTCACGAGTACCTGAAGGGCAGCTACGCTCTGGATCTTGAGGCGGTCAAACAGGGCGCCTGCTCCCTGCCTCACCTCAACAAGACACTAGTGACCTCCTGCAAACGCCTTAACGGGTGAGCGGTCACACTGGCTCGCCTGTGACACACGTCCCACAGACACACTAACTCACACCTGGGCAAAGCCGTTCTTTAATATGTATGTTTTAGATGATTATAGGGGAGGATGGGTAGGTTTTCTTCCATCACTTTTGCTTTGTGGACATTTCACTTTGAGGAGGAAGTGCTCTACTTTCTGTGAGTCTCGGACTTCCGTGAGACACAAAAGTGCTTTAAACATTCAATAAGAGTGTTGGAAAAAGGTAATACAGATAGAAGGTGGTTTAATATCAGTATGGGGAGGGTTCATAAAAATTTAAATTACCGTAAATAATAAGACAAATAGTTTGTCAATGTATTGCGGGATTCGTTAATCGCCTGTGGTTCCTGGAACACGTTAACAGTGAGTAACGAGGGCGCACTTTATGAATGATAGTAGCATCATCTACTCTTCTATTAGCCCGACATTCAAATTTGTCTTTTTGTTCTCTCAAATAGGGAGGTGGATAAGGTTTTGTCTGGACTGGAGATCCTGTCTAAAGTCTTTGATCAGCAGAGCGCATTCATGGTTTCCAAGATGATCCAACAGGTGGGCGTCTTTGTGGTTCTTTGTTAGTGTGCATGAAGATGGCATTAATGCAGGAGTTTGGCTCAAAATTGTTTTATATGTGTACACCTGAACAGACTGGTTATACATGTCATCAAATGCATAATTAAATGCATAATCTGCTTAATTGTGGTGATAATAAAGGTTATATTGTTGAAGCTATCAGCTAACACAGGATATCCCAAACACGCCCTTTCTTTGACGACTGCTTATAGCTTCTTTTTTCTCCATCAGACGGTGAATCAGGGTGGAGACCAGGAGTTGGAGAACCTTGTGACCAAGCTTGCCATTCTCAAAGATCTGCTGTCCTCCATAGAGAAGAAGGTGCATAAATAAAGTATATTGTATTCAGTCATGTGTTGACATGCATCCTGACACATGATCGCTGCATGTAGATAACACTCCTCATGTGATGGATCATCTGTCCAGAGGCTCTGCTCGCTGCATGTGTTACATACGTGTGTGAAAGAGATCCTTCTCTCTTTGGCGCCTGGACACATAGAAAACACATCGTTGTAGAGGAATGGGAGGATTTTGTGACTTTTTAGACAGAGCTACTTCTACTCTAGCTCAGCCATTAATATAACTTGTTAGAAAGCATTTCTGCAATCAAGATATTGCTGTGATTTGAGAGCAAAGAAGTCTTTAGAGTCATTCTGCAAACTCCACTTCTTCATCAATGCCCTACTAAAACTGAAAATGATGCCATCTGTCTGTGTTGGTATATTTTTTTGTGTTTTTGAATCTCCTTTAATTTTGTTCTCTTTCATTTCCCACACAGGCTCTGAAAGCTTTACAGGACATGAGTTTGTTGTCTCCATGTTCCCCTGCTCCTTTGTCCATGCGTCAAAAAGCCATCCCTGTGCAGGCCTTCGAGGTACACATGTATATACACACGCAAACCATTAAACACTACCACACATTTGATTTATTGCTGTTCTCTCTGAAGGGTGATTTAAGATCGGTGTTAAGCTGGAAGTGGAGATAAAAATGTTTGTTTTTTAAAATGCCCAAAACTTTCTTGTAGGGAAAATGACATGAGAACTGTCTGTTTTAACGGTTAAAAATATCACATTCTCACATATAACAGGTACGTACATACGTTTGTGTTTAAAGTTGACATGTTGTAGACTATGACGTTATAATTGAAAGAAAGATGGTGCGTGGAGTGAAAGAGGAAAAGGCAAGTGTAAATGATTGAGGCCAGACAGAGGAGGAAGAAGAGATGAACGATGTGGAACACTAGCTGTCATCCGCGTCCGTAGCCTCTGTGGTGACCTCCGTCAGAGGCTTCCTGTTAAGCAGGAACAGACGCGCTACGCTGACATTTGAAGATATAGCACCCGATTTGTCCGTTGACTCACAAACAGACATGATACGACTCCAAAGTCGTTTTGAATTTCCATCTTCTGCTTCACACCTCGTCTCATAAAGAGTTTTATGTTCCCTCAGGCGACCCCTATGATTTAAGACCCACTGTGGCCCAGCCACTGTCCCAAGAATGTGATAAACAATTTAAGATTAATGAAGCATCTGCATATAACTGAACATTCTGTAAATGTCATAGTATCCACAAGCATGTTCTGTTTTGACTAATGTGGAAAACTAAAGTGTCACCAACCCCCTTTGGAGACCCCTGGTGGTTTGAGATTTGAATATTTGAATGCAAATGACTAAATGACAAGCACCAGTGTTCGTGGGTGTTCGTCTCTTCAGGTAAAGCTGGATGTTTACCTGGCCGAGCTGACAAAAATAGGAAAGAGTCAAAAATACACGCTGTCTGTGGACGTGGAGGTGGGACGTCTGGTGGTGATGAAGAAGGCGAAGGACAGCCAGGAGGACTGGACCACCTTCACACATGACAGAAGTGAGATTTTAACAAACATAACCTCAGAATTCCAGACTGTGTGATCAGCTGGGTTTTTGTTTTATCCCCACGCAGGAAATGATTGAACAGAAATCACAGATATTGAAGCACCCAGATAGTCATAAACCTTCGTCTGTGAATCTATTCCTTGACCTCGTTTTCTCTCTGACCTAACTGTGACCTCCCGTCTCCTGTCTGTCTGTCTGTCTGTCTCAGTCCGTCAGCTGATCAAGTCTCAGAGGGTGCAGAATAAGCTGGGCATTGTTTTTGAGAAGGAAAAGGACAAGAACCAGAGGAAAGACTTCATCTTCGCGAGCGCCAAGGTCTGAAGTCACACAAACACTGTTTTTGTATTTACTCAGTGAAACGCAAACTGTTACTCACCAGTGTTGAAGTCAGACACACACCAATATTGCCACTTTTTCCCATTTGATTTGTGAAGTCATACTCACACACATTGTCGGAAATTTCATGTATTTAGAATTACATTTTTGATGCAAATGCAGACAAGCTTTTTGTTAAGTAAAAGCTGTTGAGAAATAGCCTACATATAATTAAAATGGTCAGATGTAGGCTTTGCAGCTGTCTTTCAAATGTATGAAAAACCTGGATGGAGGCTCATGATCACATGGAGGCCAAATGATCTGTCTGCGGAATGCTGGGGGTGTGGGTGGGAGGAGGGCTGCAGCAAAAAAGCCTCTGGGAATATTGTCAAAGCTGAAAAGTCAGCCGCGCATCACAAGGGGTTATCCTCGCTGTAGCACCGTACTCAGACACAAGCTGGTGAGGGGGTTACCCATGTAGGGGGGGGGGTGACTGATGTAAGACCCAAAACAACTTGTGACCCTTGGTTCTTCTCTGATGATGTTTCCAAAATATGTCAGGAGACTGAAAACACAACACAGAAAAACACTGACTGTCAGTGGCGTAAAACCATATCCGCTTTTGCAGCGACTTCCACCCACTTGTGTGTGTGTGTGTGTGTGTGTGTGTGTTTCAGAAGCGGGAAGCATTTTGCCAGCTCCTGCAGCTGATGAAGAACAAACATTCCAACCAAGACGAGCCAGACATGATCTCCATCTTCATAGGAACCTGGAATATGGGTAAGAATCAGACGCGAGCACATGGTATTTATTCCTTCCTACATTACTTTAATAGCAACACACACTACCATCATGCATTCGGTTTTAAGTAAAGGTAGCAAAGATGTATTTATTTTGGGGTTATGATCTTTCCTTCTAGGCTCTGTTCCGTCGCCTAAGTCCGTGGCTTCTTGGGTTTTGTGTCGCGGCCTTGGGAAGACTCTGGACGAGATGACGGTCACCATCCCGCACGACCTCTACGTGTTCGGAAGCCAAGAAAACTCCATGTGTGACCGGGAGTGGGTGGAGTCGTTACGTGCCATCCTGAAAGAACAGACGGAGCTTGATTACAAACCGGTGAGGAACTTTTTGATTTGTAGGGACAATCTGACTTGTGACAATTTACAGTAAATCAAATGTTGCACCCACATTTCTGGTTCTTCATCCTCTTTTATTTTTACTAACTGTAGATTGCAATCCAAACTCTGTGGAACATTAAAATCGCTGTGTTGGTGAAACCTGAACACGAGAACCGGATCAGCCATGTTGGGATGTCCAGCGTCAAGACGGGCATCGCCAACACGCTGGGTAACGGAAGCACTATCATAGTGGAATAACAACACAACCGTTGGAATTCAAGGATCAAAATGTGTGTGTGATTTATGTCTGGAGCTATCGCGCTGTCAGTTGTTTAACTTTTTTTTTTTTATTTCAAGGTAACAAAGGAGCTGTGGGCGTGTCCTTCATGTTCAACGGGACGTCTTTTGGCTTTGTGAATTGTCATTTGACATCTGGGAATGAGAAGATTGGCAGGTACCTAAGATGACTCATTAAGTGAACTGCAGGAAGAACATAAATTAGACGTCTCCATGTACACAAATACAGACAAGAGTGTTCTGTTCTTCCCTTGTTATTCTATTTACTCAAGATCATCAGTCAAGTGAAAGACAAAGCGTATAATCTTTAACCTCGTATTAGTTATGTTACATGTGACCTTTGACTCCTGCAGGAGGAACCAGAACTACTTGGACATCTTACGCCTGTTAAACCTGGGAGACAAACAGCTGAGCTCCTTTGACATCTCGCTACGCTTCACAAATCTTTTCTGGTTGGGAGACCTGAACTACAGGCTGGACATGGACATCCAGGTGGAGCAGGAGACACACAAACAGAAATAGAGATGAAATGCAGCAGGTTTGGATGACAGCTGATGGTGGGGCCTTTTCTTTGTGCAGGAGATTTTAAACTACATTAACAGGAAGGAGTTCGAGCCCCTCCTGAAGGTGGACCAACTCAACTTGGAGAGAGAGAAGAGCAAAATCTTTTTACGCTTTGGTTTGTAGCTCTTTGTTCCTGCTTGAACGCTCTTGAACTGGCAGAATGGAAATACAATTAACACTAACACATTCTTAACCTTTTAAAATATTTAATCATCCCCTATAAGGACATTTCATTGAGGTTTCTTATTGATTTTTAACTTGTTACAGGATTTCTCATTAAATTAATGGTGTAGTGTCTTTACAATTATTTTTTCCACTCAATGTTTGTTTGGTGCTTGTTGATGAATTTATCTGGCTGATAAGACATCAGCACCACATTTTAGAAATAATTCATAGTGGACTGGAAATATCTGCTTTCATGGTTTCATACAACCCATGAGGTGTTGCTAATCCAGGAAGTTTCTTTTTTCTGTTTCTCTGACCCGATTGTGTCTGATATAAATATTCCATGTGCTTTCATGTGAATTTGTGTCGGCTTATTTTCAGCGGAAGAAGAGATCTCTTTCCCACCCACCTACCGGTATGAACGTGGCTCGAGGGACACGTATGTCTGGCAGAAGCAGAAAGCAACGGGGGTACGTTTACGTCACACATGGACTTAACTCAGATAGTTACACTTTTTATTTCCTCTATTAACTTTGCTACTCATCCTGATAATTAAACAATGGGGTTTTTTTTATGTCTTCCCGGTCCCAGATGAGGACCAATGTCCCATCCTGGTGTGACAGGATCCTGTGGAAGTCGTACCCAGAAACACACATTGTCTGCAATTCCTATGGTGAGATGAACTAAACTGCATTCTGTACAGGAATTTATGTGATGCATCATGAAATAGACTTACATTCTGTTTATGTTCTCTGTCTTTAAGGCTGCACAGATGATATAGTGACCAGCGATCATTCCCCTGTGTTTGCCACCTTTGAGGTGGGGGTGACCTCCCAGTTCGTCTCCAAGAAAGGTGCAAAAGAGTTCAAAGAAAGTTTCTTTCTTTGCTCTTCCCTCTGTTTATTTTATCTTTCTGCATATTGTTCCTCCTCTTTCCTCTTCCTCAGTCCGTGGATAGACTAAATAATTTGGGTGGTTTTCCAAAATAGAACAGACTAGATGTTTGGTTTTCATCTCAACTTTGATGACCTGCTGGAGTCTGGTCAGTGACTCAGCTCTGAACAGACTCCAGGAATAGACAGAGTTGAGCTGAAAAGAGAGAAAAAACAACTGTATCCTGTTCCTTGGTCTCCATGTTCATTCATACAACACATATCATGTTAAAAATAGAGCAGTTTTTCTTCCTCTCTGCTCTATACAGTATGTGCCATTTGGCAACTCTTACAAATATTCCTCTCTCTTCCTCCGCCTTCTTGTTCCCTCCTATTTTGCTGTAGGCCTACCGAAGTCTTCAGAACAAGCCTACATTGAATTTGAGAGCATTGAGGCCATCGTGAAGACGGCGAGTAGAACCAAGTTCTTCATTGAATTCTACTCCACTTGTCTGGAAGGTGAGATGAATTTCCACCAGAGGCTGCTTGCATGTACAGCTCAGGCAGGGTGAATGTAATAAGACTGTCTGTTTCTTCTTCTTGTGTCTCTCCCATTCCCCATTTCAGGCAGTCAGTATACGTTAATCCAGTGTTGAATTGTGTAACATCCCCACCTTCTCCACCATGTACTTTTGAATGAAATGCAATCCCTCCTCTCCTTCCCACCTATCCTTCCCACCTCGTTCCCTTTTGTCCTCTCTGTCCTGCATCTCTATCTGTCTCTCATCTGTAGAGTTTAAGAAGAGTTACGAGAACGACAGTCAGAGCAGCGACAACGTCAACTTCCTGCGCGTGGGCTGGTCCAGCAAGCAGCTGACGACGCTCAAACCTCTTCTGTCGGAGGTCGAGTACCTGCAGGACCAACATCTGCTGCTGACGGTGAAATCGCTCGATGGATACGAGTCCTACGGTACGACGATTGTTCATACGAGTGCATCATCTATGTTGTTTTTCACAGTGTCAACTTCAAATGATGTGGGGGTTTTTCTTCTCTTAGGAGAGTGTGTGTTGGCTCTAAAATCTATGATTGGCAGCACAGCACAGCAGTTCCATACCTACCTGTCCCACCGTGGAGAGGAAACAGGAAATATCAGGGGGTCCATGAGGGTTAGAGTACCATCTGAAAGGATGGGGACCAGGGAGAGACTCTACGGTCAGTGTATGATGATATACAGCCTAGACGGACGATTTCTCTGTAAAGAAGCAGTTGAGACACATAAAATGAGTTTATAGCAATTAATTTGTGACTTGTTTCTATCAGAGGAAATAGTCTGATATTCTTTTACTGCCTGTTGTTGTATTTTACGACTATTTTTGATGTTGTATCTCAGAGTGGATCAGTGTGGACAAGGATGAAACCGGCGGACCTAAAGGGAAACCTAACATGGTGTCAAGAATGGGACACGAATACATCAAGTCAGTACACGCTAGTCTGTCAATATTCATGCAGTAGTTTGGTGAAAAGTGGAATTTCCCCTTTCTTCTGATATGATCCTACATAAAATACAGATTTGAATTGGATCTGAATTATCTTTTTTCACTGCGTGCTAACTTTCTTTACTCTTTTCTCCCTGCAAGGCCGACCGCAATCCGTAGAGAGCTGGGAAAGGTCAGCGAGGAGGGAGAAAGGAGCAGCAAGGAGGAAGCAGCTGCGAGGTACCGACACACTGACCAGCAGACGTTACAGTAACTACACTAAAAATAAATCTAAAATATAAATAATAAATTTGACACATTTCTTCAGTGGAAATATGAGCAGTAAATGTAAAGATTTAACTGTTGTTGTGTTTCGTGAAGACCCAAACAGGAAGCACAAGATGGCGATCCCTCCATCAGCAAGAACAGCTACAATAACCCCGCCTACTACATCCTGGAGGGCGTTCCCAACCAATCAGCAGCTGCTCTCTCACCTGAGCTTCTGTCATCTCCTACCTCCGCAAACCCCCCAGCGACTAAAGCCCCCCTTCCCACAGCCGGAACTCGAACCAAACCCCCTTTCGTGACCTCGGGGCACTCACGCAGACCCGTGACGGGGCCCCTGGTCCGCGCTATTAGCGAGGAGGGCTCCTCAGAGGACGACGTCGGCGGCGCCTGTGTCCCAGGAGCACAAGGAGGGGGCGTGGGAACAACGGTTGGCAGCACACTAAATCGCCCCCCTCCTGATTTCCCCCCACCTCCTCTTCCGAAGGGAGCTTTGGAGATGGTTACAGACGCCCCCTTCCCCAAACCTCGCCCTGTTTACCCGGATTTAGCAGAGGTTAGGATCCAGGCAGCCACGCCCGCTGCCCCCCCGCTGACCTTCGGGGAGGGTTTCCGTCGGGGGGGAGGAACAGCCGGTCCGGGGGTGTTGGACGACCAGTCGTGTTCTGTGCTCCAGATGGCAAAAACTCTGAGTGAGAGCGAGTTTACCGGGCAGCCTCCGCGTGCTCCCTCTGCTCCGCCCCCTCTCCGGGGACAGCCAATGGGATTGGGTCTTGACGCTTGCCGCACCTTCCCTCCCAGAAACCCCATTACGGAAAGTATCGCAGAGGACATGCCCGAGGAGGTGAGTCGTCTCAACATGACTCAGATATTTTTTCTGAACTGTTCTTACAGCCGTTCTGTGAGGTTTTACTGCAGGATTAATCGTCTTTTTTTCTCTTTTAGATCTAAAACACAAAAGCTTTAGTATTTTATTCTAGGGGAGAAGTAAAATAGAACCATTCTGAGCGATCATTTAACCTTTTGCGGCCTTTTTTCCTCTGTGCTTCGTTTCCCTCTGTAGGCGCTCTGGGGCAGCAGTAGCTCCTCTTTGTCTGTCGGCGAATCTTCGGTGGGGGAGTGGCTGCAGAGGCTGGGACTGGAGAGGTATGAGCAGGGTCTCCTTCACAACGGCTGGGACGACCTGGAGTTTCTCAGGTGCGTGGACTCACACACACACACACACACACACACACACACACACACACACACGTTGACCTTCACCTTCTGGAGCAAAAGATGTCTCACCTCTGCTCTCGTCTCTCCAGCGACATCACGGAGGAGGACCTGGAAGAGGCCGGAGTGCTCGATCCATCCCACAAGAGGATCCTGCTGGAGAGCCTGAGGCAGCAGCAGCAGAAATAAACTGTATGAAACTGGTCTAAGACTGGTCCAAAGCGGCCGGGTGCCGCTCCAGGTCAAACCTCAGCTGAACTGAACTGAGCTGGACCTTGTCAACTGATGCCAGACTGTGCCTTCAGAGAGAAATTGCACTCCATTTGTACTTAAAAACGACTTGTTAGATCACCAGTCTTTTTCTCGTGTACTGTATTTGTGTGTTTTCATTAGAAGTGACGCGAGTCCTTTATGCATCACTACATAACCCTTGGCTTTAAACCTAGTGAGGAAATGTCGGGTTAGATGTTGTTGACGTCTTAGCACCAGTTCTGACCCGCAGTAGTAAGCTAGCAGCTCAACTTTTCCCTTCCTCTCCTGGGAAACCCTGGATGAGGAGTAACAGAATTAATAAATACGCCGGTAGAAACGGGAAATCGCAGCTCTCAACGTAAAACAATAAGAGGAGGAATTGTGGGAAATTAGAACCTTGACATCACACAGGCAGGAGTCTCTTGGCAATAGCGCATTCTTCTCAGGTGTTTTCCCTCTAGTCATCTCCAGTGGTTCAAACTATTGTTAGCGAACTCTCAAGGGTTAATGTTTGTACAGCGTAACCTCATTCCCCTGACGGAGGTGAAGGAAGTTCATCTCACATTTTGTACATTTGCAATGTTGTTTTAATCGCCGTTATTTAAATGGGGGCATCTATTGTCTCAACGTCTCTGCATGTATTTATAGGTTAATTTGTGTTTGTTTTTGTTCATTGGAAAGGGAATAACAGAGCAAACCAACCAAACTGGTCCTGAAAGGTCTAGAGGTGAATGTTTCCGCCTTGGTGCCACTGACAGTGTTTGACATCGGCTGTTTCTGGCGTTCAATGCAAACGCACTGGACACACAGGAAGTGTGCAGCATACGGATTAGTAGCACGGTCTTATTTAGTTGATCCGTGTAGAAATGATGAGGCTGCACAGAAATATAATGTCATTTTCAGCCAGTACATTTGTCATTCTCACACTTTCTGTCAGGGTAGTTAATTTTAGAAGATGAAGCAGGGAGAATTTAAATTGCGTTGATTTTCCTGCTTAGGATTTATTCAGCTATCGTACTGTCACAGTCATGGAGAAACGGTTGCTATTTTATGTTGTTGTTGATTTTTTTTTGTCTTTTTTTTTTTTTTTTTGGAGATGTGGCCTGGTGGGAGAAGATGTTACTTCCCCATGATAAAGTAAAAACAGAAAGGTCAGGTTCCTGCAGTAGAAAGGACGTTTAAAGGCTGCTGTTTTCTGGTTTATCCGGCAGGGGGCGCTCCTGCTTCGCACACCCGGAGGCTGACGGTGAATCTTTGAGGAAAATAAAACGAATTCAAGTTCAGTGGAAAATCATACAGTCTAGTTTTTGTCAATGGTTTATTTATATGATGTACTGAAATATTTAGAAATCGTTGTCAAGTTACCTGTTAGTGTTCTTAATTTAAATCCTACCTTTTCCTACCTTATAGAAGCTGAACCAATAAACTAATTTATGGTTGGTTTAAGACATGCAAACGTTCATCTCAGTGTATCAGCAGATTTGTCTTGACCAAGATGAATCACACCAGAGTGTGCCTCCATCCAAGCACAAAACTAGCTTTTGCATCTAAAATATGATGTTAAATACTAAATTAATGCCCTGAAAGCAGAACCCCTGAGTCTACATGAGTGCTGTTACGTAACTGGGACTCCCTTTTCATTTGTTGTGTCTGAAATCATTTTAATGCCTCTTCTAATTCAACCTTAGACTCAGCTACTCACCAGTTCCACTCGTTCAGGGTTCCCAGGGGTCCATTGAAAGTTTGTGAATTCGAGGCTGGATCAAAGCCTTGAAAACTTTAGACCTAGGTCATGGAATTTAATTTATACATTGTGTGCAGGAATGCAAATGACTTGATATTGTTATTGCCTGCATGTTTAGTTGAGTTCATGTTTTAGCCATTCTGTGATTGTCTGATAATTGTCTGTGAGCTTCTATAAAGCCTGATTGTTCTCATAAAATGTGTTGTTACTATAAGTATCTTGATCTATGTCTCAAAATTTACAAAATTGTTTCTTGAATTTGAGGGAATCCGGCCTTTAAAATGTGACGATTAAGGACGTGTGGGAACCCTGTGATGTGTATAGTGTGTCTTAACTTTTTAACACCTGAACACTCATATTGTGTCGAATGTGGATGTGCCATCCATTATGCATTTTTAAAGTCTTCATGGCCTTTCGATCGTGTGTGTGCATGTGTGTGTGAGAGAGTGACTGAAAAAGAGACATCCATTTTTTGTTTTTTCTGACACTCTATTTCATCCCGTTTCGTCATGTCGTCTACTTTTGATTAAGTTAATGTAAGTCATTCATCTCTGTAATTTTTTGCAAATAAAATCTAATATCTTTCCTTATTTTATAGTTGACTCTTATATTCTTTTGAAAAGCCAACAAGATGATGGAGTGAAAATCTTTAAGCAAATAATGAAAGGGAAAAAAACATGGTAAAATTAAAATAAGTGAGTCGTTGCAGTTTTTATTCAACCATGATTTCAGGTCCTCAGTGTTCATGAAAATGACTGTACATAACACACATCACTCTCTTCATTGTTACAACAAACCAGGTCATTAAATGCATCATGTAGTGCTTCCATAATGTAGATTTATTAGAATATTCAGAGTAGTGCTATAAATTCTCATTCATTAGAGCTTCTGTCCATTCAAAGTGTTCAAGGTCGTGTTGATCTGTGAGACAGATGCTCTCCAGTGAAACAAATCTGTAAAGCAACATGAGAGAACTCAAGAAGAGGCTACCTAGTATTTATATTACTAATTACGGAATTTACACTCACAGAATTTCAAGGAGCATTTCAAAGAAATATGTGACTTTCTCACTTACATAAAGAATATTAATAAATACATGTTTCGTTTGCCTTTATGAGGAGAAAATCTGTCTTGTTTCATTGATTTGCAACAAATAAAATGGTGATCAGTAATTTTGCAAGGTAGAAGAACATAGAAAATAAAGACAAAAGCAGGTTATCAGTGCACACAGTAGAAAACTCCAGCGGATGTGTGTGTGTCCCTCTCTATGTTGCCAACATCTATCAGCTTGCGTTGCATTTCTGAGAGAGATCATCCCTCATTTTCAGCCATTGGAGACTCAGTGAAAGTACTAGAGTTCATCAAACCTTCCCATCAATCCTGTGGCAGAAAGCATGAAGAGAGAAACCCTTCACTTGGTGACGACAGAGAGAAACTAGTACCAGGAAACGAACAAGTCAGGTATAGTTGATTTGGGAGATTTGTGTATCCCTCCACCTCAGGATATCTGTCTCTGCTTCCTGAATTTTAACCAAGTGCCTGCTGTTTGAGGGGAAAAGCCAAGTTGGAATGGAAAAAGAAATGGAATCGCAGCGCCTGGATAGTAACAGGAGGATTCTGACACTGAAAGAGGAGGAGAAGGAGGAGGAGGAGGGGATGAACTGGGGAGGTGTTGGTCTGGACGAGGCTCCCCTAATTGGATTTTAGGGGTGCTCTACTCTGCTCTGCAAAGCAGATTTAACAGGACCCCGTTCCCTTCTGCTGGGACTCTGTGTGTCAGGGGGGCTTAGAGGAAGTTGTGCTTGAGGGTAGGAGTTTGTTTGTTTCGTTTCCCCAGCAGATACTTGGAGCTCGATGTTTAGATTTCTACTTTAGACTCGTATGTGACCGCCATGTTCATCAGAGCCAAGCCAAAGACTGTCCAAGTGCAGGAGAGCGAGTGTGGGAATGTGAATTTGAATGACACAGGAAAAGTGTGTGACTGCATGAATGAACAGTTTAATGAATTTTATCTGATGAGAAGTGTTGTTTGTTTTTTTTACATGAAAATTTCGAATGCGTGGGTGGAAGTGAAGACTTGGAGGAAGGAATCTGATCATGTCCAGGTTTTGCAGGTATAACGCGTATTTGCATAACATTTTGGGGTGAGTGGAGGCGACCACACCTTAGAACTGAACTGAGTTTGACAGTATAGTTTCTTAGAGAAGAACCAAAGGCCTCGCTGAACTACATCAGACTACACCAGTGACTTCAGCATTATAACAGAAAAGCCTAATTCTCTCAACAAAAGCTAACCCCTGTTCCAGTCGACCACATAATGTTTCTCATCTCCTTCTCCTGTGTGCTTCAGAACAGGTTTGTCTTGATGGCGGGGTTGGGTTTTCTGTGGAAGGAGGACAGGACCCCGGCAAAGGGCCCTGTCATACTGTCCGCCGGCTGCCAGGCCTTCAGAATCTCCTGAGTCTGGACAGCAGGCTGGGCCACCGCTGGGTTGCTGGGCCCCAGGCTGGACCAGCTGGGCGGCTTCAGCCCCTGCAGCACCGGAGAGCTGCAGGTGTTGGCGTAGCCGCTGGTGGCCGGAGCCGGGCTGGGGCTCAGGCTGGCCGGGCTTCCCAAGTTCCCGTTGGCTGAGCCCGGCAGGGAGGCCGTGCTGTCAGGGGTGGGGCTGCAGGTGGATTCTTTGGACTCATCATCGTCTGATGAAGATCTGGGCTCTCCACCCTTCTTTCCTCCAGAGGTGGTGCTGCTGCTGCCCGAGGCGCCGCCAGAGCTGTTGGCTTTGGCGTTGGCTGCGCGCTCCTGCTTACGAAATTTGGCGCGCCTGTTCTGAAACCACACCTAGAAAAGACAGATTCGAATCAAAAACCCCATTAAGATGAGATGAGATGAGATAAATGATATTGTGAGCTTTTCAGAATAAAAGCATGTTCCTCTCACCTGTACCCGCGCCTCCGTCAGGTCTATCTTCAGCGCCAGCTCCTCTCGGGTGTAGATGTCCGGGTAGTGCGTCTCGGCAAAGACCCGCTCCAGTTCCTTCAGCTGGGAGCTGGTGAAGGTGGTTCTGATGCGCCGCTGCTTCCGCTTCTCGTTCAGGCCGGAAGGGTCCGAAAAAAACTTGTAAGGAACTGCGAGAGAAAAATAACATCCGGTCTGTGGTGGAAGATTTAAAGGGCGGCGGATTGACGGGACACCGAAGGCGCACAAAAGGTTACGCATATTTACCGAAGTCAGATTTTTTTTTTCTTAAATAAAACCATGATTTGGTTCGATATTGAACATTTTTTCGTTCGAGCAACACGTGACTCTTTAATTCCAGCATGTGTTTGTTTGTAGATGAAAATGGATTAATGGATTGATAAAGGCCATGTGCGTAACCGTTTATTCCGAAAAGACAATGCAGGAGGTTGTAGCTTATTCAAAGCAGATAAATTAATTCAGACTTGATATCTCTATTGACCTTATTTGTCATGAGCGTGCTGTTGATTGTGGCCTTTACAACTATTCAAATTAGCCTGTGGTTGTTTTTGAAAAAATATAAATGAGCCTGTTTTTTAAAAACAGAATTTATTAAATGTTGTCAAACGGCTTCAATCAATTTAAGAGCTTTTGGGGTTTTTCTACTGTTCATAGATCAGCCAATTAAAATGTCACAATGTGTGAAGTAAAACATTTAAATTTAAATGTTGAAACGCAGAGACTAAATTAAAGGGGAAAATAATTTGATTAATTTGTGGGAGGAAAGCAAATAAAATTATATTTAGTTTAAATCCAATGCAATTTAAATGTCTGTGTCATTATTATCATCGTCATCATTAGTATTATTATTATTATTATTATTATTATTATTATTATTATTATATTTATTATTATTATTATTATCATCATTATTGTTGTTGTTGTTGTCTCATGATTTATTCTAAATGATTCACAGGCCTAGGCTTTTGGCCGAATGAAAATGGAAATAGAATATTTCAGCTTTAAAATTCTCTTTAATCACTGACATTTTTAAATCAAACGATTCTGATTTCTACCTCGATAAATTCATATGTTACTGTGATTTAACTCTAAATCAGGATTTGGGCCCGAATCTGTTGTCATCTAAATCGTAAAGGTGACAAATGAATATCTTCATTCTCTTTTTTTTAGTCTATCATTTTTCATTTCGTCTCATTTTATATCACCACACAAAGGAGCGACCTTTCCCTCATCCTGTCACATTTTCTTGTGGCAGCTGTTTGTTGGGCTCCAGTAAAACGAACGTACCTGATGAGTAAGGTGTGGGCTGGTGGTCTCTCAGGGCTCCTAGGGTGCAGCTGGCCGTGCTGAGCGGAGTGCACCCCGGGTTGGTGAAGGGTCCGCTCCGGATCGGGTTGTACTGGAATGAGCTGGCCTGGCTGCAGGAGCTGAAGTCCGCGTAGGCCGACGCTTCCATTGCTGCCATGCAGGAGTCATAGGAGTTCAGGTAGGAGTAATCCATTTTATACATGGAGATGAGCCGGTGCGACACCGGGACGCGTCGAGCTGTGAGCGCAGAGGGTTGTGGTGCGTCTGCAACCTCCTTTTATTTGACTTCAAACCAGTGATGGCGGCGCGTCTCTCCCGTATCTCCAAACTGTTTGCTCCGGTACTCCGGTCACCTTTATGGCGTCTATCAGGCGGGTGTTTCTCTCTTCTTTACAGCTAAATAATCCAGTCGTTTTCACTTTCCTGTTCCTACAGCTTCTCTTTCTTTCTTCCCTTCTCTCCTGCTCCTGGTTGCACCTCTCTCTCTCTTTCCCTCCCTCTCTCTCTGCGCGTCTCCTCCGTATCTCTTCCCCTCTTGCGCTCCGTTTGACAGCGCGCTGCGGCTCGAGCGGTGTTTATAATAAACTTGGCAGAGCGTGAGACAATAGCGAGGCGGTGGTCTAGTTTCCATGACAATACCACCAGCGAGCGAGCGTGCACGTACCCCTCACCCCTCACGCACAGGAGCGTGCGCAACAACACCGTTTCTCCCAGCGACGCCTGCGCGCTCTTGGAGCGTTGCGCGCTCGCAGGTGTTCAAAGAGTTAAATTGCCAGTGCAAAAAAAAAAGAAAAGAAAAAGAAATAAAGAAAAAACACATATACAGAGCCGTCTTTGGTTTATACCAGAAAGAATTCTGTTTTACCTCAGTTGTCAGACATTTAATGACCAAAAACAAACGTCAGTTTTAATTATTACGTCTCATTTAAATAGAAACGGAATTTACTCAGCCAACAAACTCTCCTGGCAGGTAGAAAGAAGAAATGATAGCCTAAAAAAATGCTCGATTTGTGACGTTTGCTTCATTTGTTTATGAAAAAAAATCTTTCAATCTTTCAATCTTTAATTGAGGTATTTGAATGTCGCGTAAGCAGGTGGTCTAAATACACGTTAATGTATTTAATAAAAGTGAAGTATTTACATGAAGTTGTAACTGAAATACGTCTGATATTAACTTCAGCTACAAATCACACAATAACTCGTGGGGGTGATAACGTCAAATATTACATCTGCCTGGGATTCGTTTGTGCCGATTTAGTAGGATATAATTAATCTATCACCACGTGACTGAACTGCAGTCCACCAGCGACGCGTGGAAAACAACCGCAGCTCCGCCACAGACGTCTTTACGTGAGGAAAAACGTCCAGATGTGACGGTGATTGCTGAGATTAAAAGCTTTGATTTGATTCCGATCACTTTTACTGGGATGTCACCAGAACGCGTCAGCTTGATGTATAGGATGAGAGAGGGAAGACACGCACAACAGGCTAACCATAAACGCATTGACGCCCCATAAATTGGTTTAAGTTTATTGTTCAGTGTCACACAATGTGATAAGTCATATCCCACACGGCTTCAATCACACTAACACACACACACACACACACACACAAACACACACGGATGCTGACGCATGCGGGTGTTTTTTCTTCTTCTAATGTAATCGCTGCTATATCTGCATTTCGAGCTCTGTGCATCAAATTAACGGGCTTTTTATTAGCGGATAAATTTCAGCAGATAAAATATCCCACCAACCAAAAATTACGTTTTACGCGCGTGAAATGAACTGAATTAAATTTGCCTGCGCCGTGCGTAAAGTGCGCGCTCATCCGCTTACTAACGGTGGCACGATGACGCTCCACGCGCAAATTTGCGTCAATTTGCTCCACGCAAGTAAGCATTGACGATGTTTGTTTGAATCGTTTATTTTGTGGTCGGTGAGTGTCGGTGCAGGTGTTCCGGTTAATGCCGATTCATCACCCCGAGCTGAGGATGTTGCAGTTATATGAACGCCACCACCACCCCTCCTGTCGTTGACTCCCCCAAGACAAACGCGCACCGAGTTTTAAGACGTATATCGTATTAAATAAAACAAAAATTGACAGTTTTCGTTTTTTATTACGGTTGTAGACAAATTTTTTATCTGACCCTTGATACAGTTGCAGGTACAACTTTGTTATTGCAAATGTTTCTTTTCATCTGTTTTGTTCAATTTATTCCAATTACTACATTTTACATTCGAATACAAATTTTCTATACTGCAAAAATATTACTCAAAAGTTTAGCTCCATTTAGTGCATACTTTTTCCCCGTTGACGCACAGGAGACTGATTTTGCGCGCATTTGGAAGCAGGGTGGATGCGTTAGGCCGCAAAAAGGTGTCATGGATTCTAATATCGTATTGATAAATAAGCTTTTATGTCGTTACATTTGGGTTTAACGATATATGGGAAATAGAAATGATAAGAATGGTAGTTTTTTCAAGTGCATTACCTAACAGGCTCCTTAATACATCACCTCATAAAAATACCAGTGAATGAAATATGACTTTTCGTTGTCGTAGACTTTTCGGTGATCCTCATGAAGACACTTTTTTTTTTTACAGCACTTGAAAGTCACATTTTTCTCTCGTCCATATTAACCAGGCAGCTCCCAGGCCACTCTGTTTGCAGTGTGTCCTTGTCCGTCTGTTGGGTTCAAAGGTGAATTTACCAAGAAACTTAAACTGTTTCAAAGTTAAACTCTGATGGCCGTTTTCTGCCCCTAAAAAAAAAAAAAAAAGAGCAGCCAGGAGCGACTCTAGTTCTCCCGCTTTTAAAGCATTTAAACTTTAATCCCTTCAAAGAGGGCAGCGGTCTCTTCCCGGCGCTAATCCGCCCATAGTGCTCCAGCGCAGGGGGAGACCTCTTCTCTGCGGAGGCTTTAACTTTGGACTTTTACATTCATGGGGCGATTTGACGGAAACAGTAACGGGGATCTTTGGCATTCATGACGTCTGAGTCAACACTGGGGGACACAATGGTCCCCCAGAGGCTCCTGAGGGCTCCTGAGAGAGGAGGGATTATGGAGGGCTGAGCTATTAGGACAAATGTTACGCACACACTTTATAAATGCTGTCCATTTCCAATCAGAATTTTGATTAAAGATATTAAAGGATCAATTGGTCTAGGTGCGTCCCTGATTAAAGAACCATATTTCGTAATATTAGAAGACAAAATTATGTGTAGACTGTTAAGAAAGAATTATCAAGGTGTGTACAGCTATTAGGAAAAATATTAAAGGTTTGAGTATGAATTATAATAGAATTCTACATAATTCAAATATTATAGACTTTTTTCGTTATGTTTTTCTTGATTAATTAATATTTGCTCAATTTTAATTACTTTTATGATTAAATATGACACATGATGGGCTTATAAATAACAGGTTTATTAGTAAATTAAATGACCTGCGTCTAAATCTCAATTTAAATAATTTTTCTGAGGTAATCCTCCATTTTCTTCTGTTTTGATGGTTACATTCGTGACTACAGGGGGGGGGGGACCCGCACTTGAGTTGTTCTGTATTCAGACCCCATTCATTGTCCTGTCTCCCACGACAAGTGGCACGATCTGTGGAGAAATCCTAATTAAATTCACAACAGTGGTTCCCTCTCTGCTCCCGTCTTCCCTGTTACTGTGATTGTTTGTGATGGCCTTTCCACCCCGAAGACGCAGCCTGGAGATCCACGCAGATCGGATGAGGGAGGATGAGGGAGGATGAGGGCGTGGGTGACGGTGGTGGTGGTGGTGCGAGGCGCGGCGTGGGTCTACAGACCCGCCCTTATGATGGATGGTGGAATCTTGATGGAGGGATGGAGAAGTGTTTGGATAAGGGGTGAGTGAAGGATGAGACACCGGCTACACTGGCCTAAAAGAAAAGCCACGCAGGAGGCCGCGGCTCGGTATCTGTCTGGAAACACCCGGAGAGGGTGTGAAAAGCAAGTGAAGCTGTCAGTCACAAGACGAGCCTGTCGGATCCATCCATCACCAGAGCTCCAAAGGGGGACGCGTCCCATGCGCCCAAAGCCTCCTCTATTGATTCCCGGCTCTGAATAGTGTCCTCCTTTTTCTGCTCCAGCTTGTTGCTTTCGCAGAAATGATGAGACTATCAGCCTGCTGCTTTATTAGTTTACACTTTAGGTAATTGTTATAATTTAGAAATAAATGAGTTTAAAAAAAATCACATCAATTGTAATGAGTCATCTTAGGTTAATAACAAACTGCTTTTATTCATGTTATGCTATTAATTATTTCAGATTTATCGCCTTTGTCTCTCTCTCTTTCTCTCTCTCTCTTTCACACACACACACACACACACACACACACACACACACACACACACACACACACACACACACACACACACACACACACACACACACACACACACACACACAAACGCGGGAGCGCGCACGAGGCCTTAACAAATCCTCAGGTTTGTGTCCCTAGTCTTTGGATTTTAATCTCTTATCAATGATTTATGCTATTGACCGATCAGTAAGTGTGATATTCCTGATATTCCTCTCTGTTCCATCTTTACCTTTGAGCGCAGACTGTAAAATACACACAGTGTGTGTGTGTGTGTGTGTGTGCGTGCGTGCGTGCGTGTGTGTGTGTCTCTATCTGCAGTGTCACTAAAACGTGTCGCGTTATCGGCCCTCCTCAGATCGTCTTTCCTCTGAGGTGGATTTGATTGCACCGAAAATGAAATCAGAATACACAGATCCTGCCGTTAACGTCAGCCTCAGTCTTTACAGCACCAGCAGAGGCTGGCGGTGCATTTGATTTGCCCGGTGATGGATGACAGCTAGTGCAGCTAAGAGGGGGTGTTGGTGTAAAGGGGTGAGGGGGGGGCAGGGTGGTCCCGTCGGTACGCTTGTCCCCGCTTTTCAGTCCCCAAATTACCGGAATGCGCCATGACGCAGCGGCTGGAGACGACGGAGCGCGTCTAACCGGGTTAGAG